>NW_007255514.1:288413-344953 GCF_000164805.1 Carlito syrichta
AAAATACAAACTGTAGCTTCTCAAATTTCTCCAATTAGTCGCCAATCAGAAGAAATAAAATCTTACAAGTAATTATCTACCCACACATGATATTTATTTATTCATTTATTTATTTATTTTTTGAGTTGGAGTCTCTCTGTCGCCCAGACTGGAGTGCAGTGGCCGCTCCCGGACACTGCGGCCTCGCCTGCTGGGCTCTGACGATCCTTCCGCCTCAGCCTTCCGAGTAGCCGGAATTACAGGCATGCGCTAACATGCCTGGCTGATTTTTTGATTTATTGTAGAGATGAGGTCTCGCTGCCCAGGCGGGTCTCGAACCCACGGGCTCAGGAAATCCACTCACCTCAGCCTCTCAAAGGCGCGGGATTACAGGCTGAGCAACCGAGCCCAGCTTCACTGGGATCTTTTAATATACTAGGTGCTGTACTAGGTACTGGGAATAAAACATGCCACATCAGGCCCTTGTACTGACAGAACTTACATTCTAGTGGAATGGAGCACATGTTAGTCTTCCTCTTCTCCCCACTTATTCTATCCTCCTAAATGCCCTTTCCTGTTTCCTCATTTTAGCAATGGCACAAAGTATGGCCCAAATCCCAGCTTCTCTAGTCCCTCTAGCCCACATTGATTCTACTGTCATATTACCTACCTTTTCCTTCTTGGAAGCTTCTTGTGGTCACTCAGTTATTTGTTGACATTTTGATGCATGTACATTTCCAGAGAGATTAAAAATATCTTGATGGTTTCAGACTCTGGTTCTAGGCTTAGGTCTTGTCTATCTCCACGGATACTTGTAGAGTATCTGGGCCCTTCTTGTCGTTCCCTGGGGTGGTCCAGGCAGTTGGTGGCATAGGCAGAAGACTGCTGCAGTCTATCAAGAGTACAGCATGCCGAGCTCTTTGGTCACCTCCTCAGGAACAATTAATTGCAAAACATAGAGTACCTTTATTTTCCAACACCTACATCATCTCTGAACTAGTGGAAAGAGTGTTGCAACTGGCTTCCAAAAATCTGGGTGCATATTCCATCTCTTAGATTTAACTAGCATGTTATTTAACTTCTCTGAACCTCAGGGTCAGCATCTGTAAATGAGAAAAACAGTATCAATTTCATGAGATTATTGTGAAGATTATGTAAAATGATGTATGTATCAGTTTCCTAGTGCTGCTGTAACAAATTACCATACTTGGTGACTTAAACCATACAAATTTCATGTCTCCCTCTGACCACAGCTGGGAGAAGGTCTCTGTTTTTAAGGCTCCCCGTGATTAGATTAGATTGGGCCCACCTGGACAATGCAGGATAGCCGCTTCATTTCAAGTACCTTAATTAGTGATGAATAAGTTTGTGACATATTTCTGCTTGCTCATGGAATGCAAATGTTGCATGATGTTTCACTGGTTACAGTTCATCACATTTGCCAATTCTTGGGTTGATTTATGTGGATCACTATGAATTAAAGCGCTTAAACAGTCTTCATCAAAATCCGATGGTTTTCTTGAACGTGGAGAATCACTCAGGTCAAAATGGCCTTTTTTGAAATGACAAAACCATTTTCTTGTTGTGCTTTTCCCAGTGGCATTCTCCCCATACATGGCACAAATGTTTTGGGCCACTTCCACTGCCTTTACTCCTTTGTTAAACCTAAAGAGAAGAATACGTCGGAAGTGTCCATTTTTTTCTACTTGACACTCCATTTTCTTTATCCCACAAATAGCACTAACTTTCTTCAAATCTGCAAAATGTGAGGCATATTCATAAGCACAACACTGTCACTCCAAATGACAAACGATAAACAAACTCCAACACCACACAGTTGCCATGCCCAAAACAAACGCTACAAACTTATGCATCAACCTAACACATCTACAAAGTCGCTTTTGCTACGTAAGGCAACATATTCACAAGTTCTGGGGATTAGGACATCTTTGGGGGGCATTATTCTGCTTATCACAGTCTACACTCTGGCTTCCAAAGATTTATGCCCATCACACATGCAAAATATATTTACTCCAGTCCAAGTTCTTTGAAAGTCTTAACCCATTACAACATTAACTCAAGTCCAAATTCTAATCTAAGTCTTATTAACTCAAAACTCTCAGTTTTATCATCTAAATAACCTAAATTATGTATGGATGAGGTTCTGGGTATGATCTATTCTGAAGCACAATTCTTGTCCATCTGTGGGTCTGTGAAACTAAAGAAACAAGGAATTTGCTCTTGAAATACAATGGTAGGGCTGGGCTCGGTGGCTCAGCGTGTAATCCCAGCACTTTGGGAGGTTGAGCCTGAGCCCGCAGGTTCGAGACCAGCCTGGACAACTTGGCGAGACCTCGTCTCTATGATAGATAAAAAATTAGCTGGGTGCGGTAGCATGCACCTGTAGTTTCAGCTTCTTGGAAGGCTGAAGCAGAAGGTTTGCCGGAGCCCAGCAGGTTGACGCTGGAGTGGTCGTGAGTGTGCCATGGCACTCTAGCCTGGGCGACAGAGTGAGACTCCAATTCAAAAAAAAAAAAAGAAAGAAAAAAGAAATGCAATGGTAGGATAGGCATAGGATAAAAGTTATAGATATTATGTTTAAAAAGAGAGAGAGAGAAAATAGGGGGAAAAAAGGAATCACCATATCCAGTCAGACAGATTCTATTAGATCTCTACTGGGCTCATGACTGTACCTTCTGGGATGTCCTTCCTTTTTCATGAAGTGCAACTTTTGTTCCCAACTGAGTAGTTCTAGTTCACTTTTGTTTAACAGTTATTCCCTCAGTTTATCTCTTTTCTTGTGCATATTACTAAAATCAGCAAGAAAAAATCTGGCTACATCTTTCACACTTTGCTTGGAAATCTCCCCCAGCTGAATGTTCAGTTTCATATTAATATTTTACAGTAGTTTCCCCCATGCATGGTTTTGCTTATAATGGTCCCAAAGTGTAAGAGTAGTGATGCTGGCATATTGTTAAAATTGTTTTCTCTTATTATTAGTTATTGTTGGTAATCTCTTAATGTGCCTAATTTATAAACTTTATCATAGGTATGTATGAAGAGGAAAAAAAAAAACATAGTATATGCAGGGTTTGGTACTATCCAAGGTTTTAGGCATTCCCTGGGGGTCTTGGAATAGATCCCTTTGAATAAGGGGGCTACTATAAAATTCTACTTGCCACATAATTGCAATTCTGTTAAGCTTTCTGCTAAAATATTACAAGGATTCCTTTTCTCTAGTGTTCAATAACATGTTTCTTATTGCATTCTGAGCCCTCACCAGCAATAACATCTATATTTCTACTATTAATATGTTCATGATGATTTAGGTCTTCTCTAAGATGATTTATGTTTTTCCTACTAAATTCCTGTCTTCTTCCTTCTGAATCTTTACTAACATAGCAATTAACATTCATACTTGTACATCGTGTTCAAGACAACAATCTAGGTCTTTTCTGTAGTGCTTGTCAACATTCTTCCATCCTCTGTCCGTTGTCCAATTCCAAAATGGCCCAGAGCAGAGCTGAAGTGGGAAGAAATACCCCAGCTACACTTTTCACTTCCTCTGAGCTCCTTCTAATACCTCCCGCTAGCTGAACCCAACCAGAACCAGAGAGCGAGGAAGTCCAGATGATGCAGTCAGCCTTTCTAGAGACCAAAATGGCAGAAGAGGCATCTTTAATTTTAAAGATGTGGGGTACAGATGTTTGGTATAGGGTCAGGTATACAAATGTTCATTATGCAGGTACCCTTGTGATGAGGTGTACCCCCCGTGACAGATTCCCACTACTGCCAATCTCAACTCTGCCCCCTCCACCTGACAGTTTCCCACTACTGCCAATCCTTTTCTTATAGTATTATGATAATTGTTCAAAGTCTGCTTATGAGTGGGAACATTTGATACTCAGTTCTTTATTTCTGTGATAGATCACTCAGTATTACAGACTCTAAGTCCATCCAAGTTGCTGTGAAGTTCATAATTTTGTCCTACATTATGGCTGCATAATATTCCATCATGTATATGTACCATTTTTAAAATCCAGTCCTTTTTTGATGGGCAGCATGGTTGTTTCCATGTTTTTGCTATTGTGAACAATGCTGCAATAAACATACGTATGCAAGTATCTTTTTCATACAGTGATTTGAGTTCCTCTGAGTATATTCCTAGAAAAATTTATGTATTCAAATTATTGATATTCTCCTTTCTGATTTATACCCTTGGTGTTATGCTGAGAAAATTTTTTATCTTATTCAGAGATAACGTAAATGTCAACTTAAATTTTCTTCTAGTTCTTTTATGACTTATTTTTAACATTCAAATATTTAATTAGACCTTCTAACATTAAACAAAAAATTTCCCCTGAAAACTGGCTTATCTTATTCTTGGCCTACATTATCAACAGCTGGCAAGTTCTGCTATTTATAACTTATCACTTAAAGCTGGTAGACTAGGAGTGGGACCAGGACTGGGGTGGGAAAATTTCTATCATTGACCTGGGTCCTTATATATAGTGGATGCTCAGTGAATACTTGTAGAAACATTCTTCAATAGCAGAATTGTGACTTCATGTAAGTCTATTCTTTCATAAAGATACACTTACACATTTAGCATAGCTGATTTTAATTTAATTTGTATATCTTTTGTGCAGGAAATAAATTCTCTAAATAAAAATACAGCTTAGATTATATTTCCTGATTTTCAGTTCTGCAAATTTAGCCCCTATATGATTGAGACAAGTTTCATATAGGTTTAAACCTGAATTTGCACATATGCTTACATCCTGAGGAAAACTTGCTCCTTAAATGCCTTTCTGAGCACTTCTGGCTGATGACACTTCTTTATCAAGGTTAACTGGATAAAAGAGATGTGAATATTTTCCTTGGTGGAGACAAAATCTCAAGATTCAATAGGGCAGAGGATAGTGTGTGACAAAGGAAAGGAAGGCCAGGTGTTGTATTCATCCAGAGTAATTACTGTATTAAAAAAAAACAAAACTGTAGCTATGTTATTTAGTTGTAAAAATGCAGCCCAATCACCCACATAATTACAACATTCTCCAGTAATATGTAATTAAATTACTTTTTAAATGCCACCTGACAGTTTAGTGGCTATGTAGGGAGAAGGAACAGAGCAAAAATTTGTTAAACATGTAAAATCTTCCGTCTGACTGAATAGTTGGCACACGCAATTTAATGTAGGTGTATTAAAATACGCCTGGGATTTGTCTTAATCAGGTATGGTGACGCTAACAGCTTAGGAGGTGACTTGCCATGAAGGAAGATTTTACTCACAGTTCCATAGAAACAGGAGGCACAGTGCACCACATAGGGCTATATGGGGAAGCAATGGAGTGAATCAGGAGGTAGAAACAGTGAGGAAGAAGCATGGGTCTATATTGTGACTTTTGTGGGGGGAGGGGGAAAAAGGGCTGGCTAAGTTTGGGATTAGCTGGTTTGAATAATTTTAGTGGGCTCCAGGGTGCAGGGGCTGCCCCCAGTTGTCTGCTGCCTGACCGTGGGTTGATTAGGGCAGAGGAACAGTGCCTTCTGGAGTGTAAAGCCAGAAGAGGACGTGGTTCAGAGTATGAGCTCAGAATTAGTTGGTTTAGACATCCAAATGTGTTTACGGGCAAGTTAGGCACGTCATTTACTATTTCTAGGAGTTAGCTAGTCCTGGGAAGGGCTAATCACTCTGGGATTAGCAAAGCCCCTAAATGTCAAACCATCATAAAATATAGAAAATCAAAAATATCATTGATACAACAGGACTCAGTATCTCCAGGAAGGGGTAGTAGTCAGTTGTCTTCATGGTTTGCCACTGATATGTGCTATAAATATTACTGCATGCATTACTTACATGTGCTTCAGGTTAAGATGAGATTATGTTAAAGAACCATAGCATTTGTGGGCAAATGTTAGACATTTTCTTGTCACTCAAAGTAATGCAAATCCAGTGACAGTAACAGTTTTGTTCCAGAGACTTTTCCAGAGTTAGACCTGCCCTTTTATAGTTTAAATCAGAGGGTGTGATGGCCAATTTTACATGTCAACTTGACTGGGTCACCAAGTGCCCAGGAATTTGGTCAAACAATATTCTGAGTGTGCCCGTGAGGATGTTTCTACGTGAGATTATTATTTTAATTGGTAGGGTGAGCAAAGCAAATTCTACATGAGATTATCATTTTAATTGGTAGGGTGTCCAAACTTGACAAAGTTCATCACTGGCATAAGGAGACACTAGCTAGTTCAGCGAGTCCCAGAGGGGTAGGTGGGCAGAATACCTTAGAGGAGTACTGTAGGCACTAGAGGTAGTTTAACCCAGAAGCAAGTAAGGTTTATGCTTCAGGCACCCTCCCTGCATAGGCCCCCATGGATGCAGGGAGTTTTGACATGTTCCAGGAGGGGAGTGGTAGCTGGGTAGTAATGAGGAAGGATACCTTCCTTCCTTCCTTCCTCCTTTCTTTCTTTTGAGTCAGGATCTCACTTTGTCATCTCTACTGGAGTGCAGTAGCATGATCACGGCTCACTGCAGCCTCGAATTTCTGGGCTTAAGCAGTCCTTCTGTCTTAGCCTTCTGAATAGCTGGGGCTATAGGCACACATCACCATGCCTGGCTAATTTTATTTTTTGTAGAGACAAGGTTTTACTATGCTGCCCAGGCTGGTCCCAAACTCCTGGACTCAAGGAATCCTCATGCCTCAGCCTCCCAAAATGCCTGGGATTATAGGCATGAACCATAATGCCTGGCCTCCAGGAAACATTTCTAAGTTTGTATTTCCAATAAATTGTCTAAAAGAGATCTCAGAAGGAAAGGTCCTGAATCACCAGGGATCCAGGCATTTGTTGTGATTTATTTTTTCATTTAAAGGAAATATTAAATATAGTATCTAACATTGTATTTGTAATTTTGGGTTCTGAAAACTCAAATTTGAAGCCCCAAATTGTATAGGCTTCAGTGCCCATAGAACCTGGATCTGCCTTTGCCTGAAGAAGGAATGCGGGGCATTCAGTGTTGCAGGACTCTTCTGTTCTGCCTGTTCCAGCAGAGAGGCCATCCTAAGATCTAGAGCTGGGAAGATCTGATTCTCTTCCTTTGAACTGCTAGCTCCTCCTAATGCCTACATTGCTGCTGTAAAGAACATTTAGAAAAAGTTGCTCTTTAAAGAAATAATTTCTTCCAGCTCTGGTCCTGCTGCTGACTCACTGTGTGGTCTTTGGAAAATTCCTGCACCTCTCTGAACCTCAGTTTTCCCATTTGTAAAGTGGTATCAGTACCTCCAGTGTGGGCTCAGAGTATGGGTCCTGTGAATTATAAAGCTCTATGCACAAGAGAGGATGCATGAATTGTGTTGCTATTACTTGTGTTGCTGTGATCTTGCTATTATTGAAATATGCCCAGAGCTGGGTGTGGTGGCTCATACTTGTAATCCCAATGGAGGCTGAGGCAGGAGGATTGCTTGAGGCCAGAAGTTTAAGACCAGCCTGGGAAACATAGTGAGACCCTGTCTCTACAAAATATTAAAAATTAGTCAGGCATGGCGGCACACATTTGTGGTCCCAGCTACTTGGGAGGATTGATTGAGCCCAACTAGGAGTTTGAGGTTGCACTGAGCTATGTTAGTGTCACTGTACTCTCCAACCTGGGCGACAGAGTGAAAACCGCACTCCTCCCACTCAAAAAAAAAAAAAAAAAAGGAGGAAAACAAATATGTCTAGATCTTAACATTTCAGTAACTATAAACAGAGCAAAGCCAATGTCCATTTGGACACACTGTTTTTTGATTTTTGCTTTTTCATTAATTCATTTAACCTTTTTATTGTGTAAGCTTTCAAACCTATACAGAAAGTGACTACTACAAGAAATGCTCATTATATTCATTCATTGGTCTCAGATTATTATCAACTCATGGCCCATCTTGCTTTATCTGTACTCCTACCCACTTACATCTCCTGAAATATTTTCAAGCAAATTCCAAATAGTTTCAACTATAAGAATCTCAGTGTATATTTCTAAAAGATACCCTTAAGAAATTAAACCAAGCCAGGAGCAGTGACTCATGTCTGTACTCCCAGCATGTTGGGAGGTGGAGGTGAGAGGACTGTCTGAGCTTAGGGGTTCAAGATCAGCCTGGTAAAATTGGTGAGACCTCATCTCTACAATAAATAAAAAAATTAGCCAGGCCTGATGGCATGCTTCTCTAGTTCGAGCTACTTGAAAGACTGAGGCAGAAGGCTTGCCTGAGTCCAGTAGGTCAGGATGTGGTAGCTGTGATCATGCGACTGCACTCTCTGGGCAACAGAGTGAGATTCCAAACCCACCTCCCCCCACAAAAAAAAGAAAAAAAAAAAGAAATTAAATAATTACTATGATTGCACCTTACCCGCCCCTGCCAAAAAAACCTTGTATTTTATTCTTACATAATAAGCTAAAATTTAATATTATATATTCCCTTCTACTCCACTCCATGGGATTCAACCAAGCTAATTTAAGTTGAAATGAAAACAATTCAGCCTGTGGGCATTTTTCCTGAATGATCAGAGTTTGTATTAAATTTTGCTGCTTAATTAGTGATGTGACCTTAGTCTTTAACCCTAGTCTAAGTAACAATTTTCTTATCTGTGAAATGGGGATACTACTTACAGAGTTGTTGTGAAGAGTCTGAGACAGTACGAGTAGAAAATGTTAGCTATTATGATGATAGTTTCTCCCTATTTTTTTTCTTCAAATCCTGTCTTCTGGGAATAATTTGGTTAAGAAGTGTGAACAACTGATGCGTGTTAGAGCTGATTTACTTAAATAGAGCCAGAAAGCCCAAGTGGGAGGATCTAGTTGAGGAGGAGGAATCTTTCTGGAGTCTCACCACCGGGGCACTAGGTATAAGCCTGACCTGTACTGTGTAGACAAGGCTCACTTATGCCTTAGAAACTGGAAGCTACTGAGATGCAGACCAACAGCTGAGAGTAAGCCTGGGCCAGGTCTAGTGGGAGTAACAGGGTGGGTGGTAAGAGCTAGAGGCTCTTCTCTGTTTTCCTCTGATTTTGGAAGTGTTCTACAAGGGTGACCTGCTAAAGGTTGGCCCTATGTTTATTGAAACCCAAAGCAAAGCAGGCATAGTCTGGCCTAGGCTTGAGTTGATTCAGTTGTGACTCAAACAAAAAACTCATTGTTTTCTCAAAAGCAAAAGTAGCAAGGGTTGGCTACAAACTTGATGACTTGGTGGATATTTCAGTAAGAATGCTCTGAATAATTCCTGCTTAGAGGGCAGCTCTGTTTGAGCTATACCAGGTGTCTGCTCTCATAAACTGTGTCATGTGACATAAGGTTAGGAAGCGTTTGACACACGTAGTCTGTACTGCTTGTCCAGGAACGGCCACTGTGGAAAGGTGTTGGGTCCCAAAGACCAGACCTGAAGCCAGCGGCCAGGGATGTAAGTAGGAGATGCTCAAGCAGATGTTTTATCTTTCAATCAGTAGAGATCTTACTTCTCCAATTAGACTATAGGTCTATCAAAGCGTTTATTGTGATCCTTTGAAGGAGGCTTAAAGGCACACTATTGTTTAATTATAAAATATATTGCATATGCCACTTGTTAAATGAAAGTTAAATTTGCCTTATTTATTGATTTTTAAAAGAATGTGTTTCATCTTGTAAGGGTGTAGAAATAAATGGCACATTCTTTTGTATCATTAGTAGTTAATTTTTATCTCTTAAACTAATAAGTATATCAGGTGACCTAGGCAGAATAAGTCATGCTTCTTGGTTATTTTGTTGACAGAGGTTTTCTATTTTTTCTGCTGATTTCAGGGTCAAGTTTGGCCTTCCTTTCTTTTTCTTTTTTTGCCTTTGGGTTAAGATTGTGTGACTGTTGCTTCCTTCGGTTGTCTGCTTTTCTGTTTGTTGCTATAGACTTGGTTTAGGCTAATGTCAGAAATTCCTTTTGGCTCCTGAGTGATGTTTTCTGACACCACTTCTAACATCAAATATAATTTTTCTCTCAAAGTTCTCTGATACCCACTGAATGTCCAACAATTCAATGCTGACATGAACTCCTGGAGTTAGTGCAGCCCCAACAGGTTAAAGTCTCAGTCCCAAAGACGACCCCCACTTGTGCCTGGATGACTAAAAATTCCCATGATCCCCTCATCGGGTCCAATAATTAGAACTAATCAAAGAACTCAGGGAAACACATTTACTGGTTTGTTCTAAAGGTTACAACTTGAGAATGGCCAGATGGAAGAGAGAGGCATAGAGCAAGGTATTGGGTATGGCACAGAGCTTCCCTGCCCTCTCTGGGCATGCTGCCCTCCCAGCACATCAACGTGTGCACCAACTTGGAAGCTCTTCTCTTGCTTAAGACACGGTTTTTATAGAACTCAGCTCCAGCCCCCATCCCCTCCTGGTGGTTGTGGGTGGGGCTGAAAATTTAACTCTCTAACTACAGTTACATGTTTTGTCTTCCTGCCTTTCTGGTGACCAGCCCCCATTCTGAAGCTACTTAAGGTAACCTGAGTTACTTTATTAGCATACTCTTGGAGGTTCATTATAACAAGACTCTCCTATCACTCAGGAAGTTTTAGGAGCTCTGTGCTAAATAACCAGGAACAAAGACCAAATATATTTTTTATTATATCACAGTTCCAAAGTGGCATTTAAACAAAATTATGATGATGCATTATTGCCCTGGATTGTTTCTAGTCTTTGACATTTTATCATGCTCCACATTTTTTCACAAACAGGGCTAGACTATGGTTCTGGGTATTCTGATCTGGAAGTTTAGATGTTACATTGTTAGAATTAGAGTTATTGAGATTTTTGGGTGTTTAGAAACTTGGGACCTTCCTCTAACACATTCTTTTGTGTTTTTGAAATTGTTTATAGTTTGAGAGTGAAATACGACTGCAAAGGCCAGAACATTCTGCTTCATGACTGTTAATAACTGTTTCAGAGGACTTTGTGTTTATGAATATTGAATTCAAGAAACAGGCTATAAGTAACCGCTGATATAAAACAGAACTAGCCTTCTTGGCTGAGTGAGGGAAACATATGTAAACTTTCAAGAGAAGAACCATGGGGTCTTAGGTTGAAAGGGAACTAGGTCAAATAACCTCAGAAAGAGTGGCTGGAAACCAGAAACTTCGACTTCTTTCTTGATCATCTTTTCTTCCCCTGTGGGGCTAAGATGCAGTGTCAAGACCATGAAAACATGGTTTCCCTTTTTTGGGAAGTGAACTGTTTTGCTGTGATTCCGGCATTCTGGGACATTTAGAAAGAATGACAGGATTGTGACAACTGTGTATCCACCATAGAATATCTTCTTTCTTCCCTAGCAAGCAGCAACATCCTACTTGGTGATTTTTTTTTTCTTTCTTCAATCTAAAACAAACAAACAAACAAAACAAAACCATTTGAGTAAATTTTAAAGTTTATTTTAATTTTATTGATTTTTTTTTTTTTGAGACAGGGTTTTACTCTGTCACCGAGCTGGAGTACCATGGCACACTCACAGCTCACTGCAGCCTCAAACTTCTAGGCCAAGTGATCCTCCTGCCTCAGCCTCCAGAGTAACTGGGACTACAGGCATGTACTACCATGTCTGGCTAATCTTTATTTTTGTTTGTGGAGACAAGGTCTTGTTGTGTTTCCCGAGGCCAGTCTTGAACTCCTGGCCTTAAGCAATCCTCCTGCCCAGATTGTTGGGATTATAGGCATGAGCCACTGTACCTGGCCTAATTTTTAAAGCTAAAAAATGTCAAATTTATTAAAGAAAATATGAGAAAGTATAGACAAGAGGAAAACATTCATTTGTAGCTATATCAAAACCATTGCTAATATTTAGGTGTCAGTATCATGAAAAATGTTTTCCCTTTTCTCGGAAGTTGTAGAAAATACATTTTTCCCCCATTTAACATTATCACACAGCATTGCTTTGTTGCTGTTAATACATAGTCGTTCAAAAGATTACAGAGATAGTATAGTGTAATGAATGGTTTAATGTAGACGTTTTGATACCAAAGTGCCTGGGTTCAAGTTGCAGCCTACCACTTCTGGGCTGTATGACTCTGAGAGAGTTGCTTAACTGTTACCTGCCTCAGTTTTACCATCTGTAAAATGGGGATGATCATGGCAGCCAACTCACACGTTAAATGCTTATGTAAAGGACCTAGTAAATGTTAATATAATCAAAATGAAAGTTTTTATTAATATTAATATGTAGTGTATATAAAAACTTTTATAAAATACAGAAAAGCAGGAGAAATCAAAATCACCCATTATTCTAAAATCCAGAGAAAATATCTCACAAAGTGTTAAGATTTAGGCTATCTTTTTTTCTCCCAATGCATTTTCTCTTACATAGTTGAGGTAATATTGCATTTCCAATTTGTATTCTGAGCATAACATAAACATTTTATATATTTTTTGTAAGCACAGTTTTAAAATACTCCATCAGTCACCTTGTGTACCATATTTTACTTAACCTTTTCCCCAGGGCTTTTGACATTCAGACTGCTCTCCACCCATTTTTTTTTTTTTTTTTTTGAGTCGGAGTCTCACTCTGTCACCCAGATTGGAGTGCAGTGTCCGCTCCTGGCCATCGCAGCCTCGACCTGCTGGGCTCCGGCGATCCTTCCGCCTCAGCCTTCCAAGTAGCTGGAATTACAGGCGCCTGCTACCATGCCCGGCTAATTTTTTGATTTATTGTAGAGATGAGGTCTCACCAAGTTGCCCAGGTGGTTCTTGAACCTGCGGGCTCAGGCAATCCACTCACCTCAGCCTCCCAAGGCGCGGGATTACAGGCTGAGCCACCGAGCTCGACCGTCTCCACCCATATTAACTTGGGGACCTGAGCCTTCCCTGGCTGATGTGGTGCCTGCAGTTGTTTTTTCTGTCCCCAGGACATAATCAGGCCTAATCACAAACCAGTTGACCGAGGGCTAACCATAGCATAATAAGTCAGAGAAATATCTTTGTAATAGTTTTTCTTTTTCAGTATTATAGGTTATTTCTTCAGACTAGATTCCTAGAAATTGAAATGCAGGGTCAAAGGATGATCAGTGTTCTTTACTAGAAGGGCTATAGTGATTTTAGACTCGCAGCAAAAATATATGAGCCTGGCTGCTTACTATGGGCCTCCAAATCCTCTCCCCCAAGCTCTGGGTTGCTTCTCAGATCTGAAATATTGAGGAAGATGTCAGGGGGACCCAAGCTCTGGGATAGAGTTAATCTGAATTCAAATGAGCACCTGGGCTCCTTCTTCCACACCCCATCACTGTTCCCCCTTCCTTTTCTAGTCCCTCTTCCCTCTCAGCTTTCTCTAATCCCCTTGTACAGCCTTCCTCTTCTCCAGTGGGGGGGGGGTGTGTGTGACATAATTAAGTCATTTCATTAAGAAGTTAGTGACCTTAGCAACTAGAAGTGTTATTCCCCAGCTAGGCATTTGCATTTTAATAAAAAGTTTCTTAGAGCAATGTTAAACCTGAAAGACCAACTTGACCATAGGATTTGGGGCACCCAGGGAGGAAGATATCATGAGTCTGAGCCCTTCAAGTTATACAAGTGGACGGGGTCCTAAATGCAAGCCCATTCAAGGCATGGGGTGAATCAAAGGCTGGTCTTGGAGAAGCCTTAATTTCCTCTCCTCTGCCAAAGCACCAACTGCTCAGAGTAGAAACACGTTTTCCTAAAGGTAGAGTGTGTCTCTCGAAGGAACTATTAAGGAAAAATTGTTTACTGAATTGGATGTTGTAAAAGACTGGTCAGCAGAATGTGTAGATTCTTTACATAAAATATAACTTTATGATACCAGGCAGGGTTCCTTTTATGGCTTTTTAAAATCATCTGGTTGAAATTGCCAAAGGTGTGGAGGGCCTTTGCTTGCGTGCCTGCAGCCAGTGATTTGATTAAATTGTATGTTCCTGGGTGAGCAGAGCCAGGTGGCCTCTGGGTGGGGCCGAGGGCTGAGGCTCTGATTGCCATGCTGGGAGCTCTGAGTTGCAGAAGGTGGGTTTCCTGCTGGGCTATTTCTGTTTCAGCAAGGTCTCAGGTGCCCTTTACAGGAAGAGATGCTACAGATCTCTATTTGTGGACTCAGACATAAGTTTTAATGGACTGAAAAGCCAAAGAAAGTGTTGGGGAGTATGCCTGAGTGGAGAATGGGTGACAGCTGGATACAACCAGATGGTGCCCTAGATCTTAAGGATGGACAAGGATGGGTGTAGACAGGTTATTAGGAAGGATTTAAAGGGTGGAGATACCTGGTTTGAACAAAATCCTCAATGGCCTGGACATAGAAGGAAGGGGAAAACAGAAGAAAGAGCCAGTTGTTAGTTACCAACTGAGTGTTCTCATGAGACCTTGGGACCACGGCCAGAGGGAAAAGCAGTCTTGAGAGGAGATGGTGGGTACCAGCTGGAGCTGGCAGATGCCAGCCTTTCCTTCCACCTGAAAGAAAATGCTTTGGTCCCATGTTGGTTTCCACCTTGGCACTCACAGCACTGTGTGCTTCCTTTCAGCCTGTTCCCGCCTGAAGATGGTGCCACTGGTGGCTGTGGTGTCGGGGCCCCGTGCCCGGCTCTTTGCCTACTTGCTCAGGCTGGGCACTCAGCAGGTTGGCCCCCTTCAGCTGCACACAGGGACCAGCTGTACAGCCAAGAACCACTATGAAGTGCTGGTGCTGGGTGGGGGCAGTGGTGGGATCACCATGGCCGCTCGCCTGAAGAGGAAAGTGGGTGCAGAGAATGTGGCCATCATTGAGCCCAGTGAGGTAAGCCTTTCCTTTTGAGTTCCTGTGTGTGTGTGCATGTGTGTGTTGATGGGGGGTAGGCATGACTGTCAGGCACTGGGTCTTCATGTCTCCAGATTAGACATAAAGAGTAGCCCATCCAGAAGGACTGGGGGAGAGACAGGGAGGACAGATCTCTTGGCTTTTTGTGTTCTCCTCTGTATTAGTTTCTTAGGGCTGCCATAACAAATTGTTTCAAGTTGTGTGGCTTAAAACAACAATTTATTCTCTCATAGTTCTGGAGGCTGGAAGTTGGAAACCAAGCTGTGGCAGGGCCATGCTCCCTCTGCAGCCTGGATGGGCGGGGTGGAGGTGGGGTGGGGAATGGTCAAGGGCATTTGTCTGAGGTTTCTCTCCCAGTTTCTGGCGGCTTCCTGAAATCCTTTCCACTCTTTGACTTGCAGCTGGGTCACTCCATTCTCTGCCTCCATCTTCACATGGTGTTCTCTGTGTGTCTCAGTGTCCCTGTGTCTTCACATGACCTTCTGATAGGGACACCCGTCATCAGATTTAGGGCACACTATTTAAGAATGAGCTCAGCTTGGCTTGATGACATCTGCAAAGACCCTGCTTCCAAGTAAGGTCACGTTCACCGTCACTGGGGTTAGAATTTTGACATATCTTTTTGGGAGGTCCAATTTAATACCCGTGACATCCTGCTACCTCCAGCCTTTCGTCTGGAGGAAAATTAATGGTCATTGCTTTCTTCAGTTCCAATCTGGAGAAGGAATGCTGAGTTGGGGGGCAGGGAGGCCTCTGAAAGCTGCCAAAGAGCCTGAGAAATTTAAGTGCATTATAAACAGATAGGGAGAAAAGGAAGTTAACACTAAGAGGGAAGACTAAATAAGGCACTGTCTCACGAAAAATAAGACTGTCCAAAAGCTTCAGAAAAATACTCAAGATTTTTGAGAATTTGCCTGATATTTCCAGTGGAACTAGGTGTGCACCAGTTGGGAAACGGGTCCTTGGGAAGAAAAGGCCAGATGGTGTTTGTTTTGAGGGGAAGAATAGGACAAGGAGGGCACATTCCTTTTCAAGATGTCTCCTGGTAGGGCATGAGGAGGCATTCTCTACCACTTTCCTCTCTCCCCCTGGCCCCCCCACCATTTTTGAGTCAGGATTTCATTCTGTTGCCCAGGCTGGAGGGTAGTGGCATGATCACAACTCACCCCTGCACCCCCTCCCCCCCAGCCTTCTGGGCTCAGACAATCCTTCCACCTCTGTCTCACAAGTATATAGGACTACAGGCATGTGCCACCATGCTCAGCTGGTTTTTTATTTTTTTTCTTGTAGAGACAAGGTCTTGCTATGTTGCCTAGGTTGGTCTAGAACTCCTGGGCCAAGCAATTCTCCTGCCTTGACCTCCCAAAGTGTTGGGATTATGGGTGCGAGACACTGCGCCTTCGTCCACTTTCTTTTTTAAAATGGTTTCTCTTCAATTCAGGGATACCACGTTCAATGACAATGGTCTAAGAGCTGTATCAGGTGGCTATTCTCTCTGGTGTATGCTGTATTATAGCTAACTCATGGGCAGTCCTTCCTTGTAAGGAGACTGGCTCTTTTGGGGACTGGACACAATTCAGGAGGCCAGAATTAAGTCTGTTCTCCCCTGTGAAGAAGGACAGGATGGGAGTTTCTCAAAGGAGCTGCCAGTGCCCCAGGCTCTTGGTACTTTCCCTACCGAATGTGGTTGAGTGACAGCTTAAAAAAAAAAAAGGAAAAGCAAAAGAAAAATCTGAGCTTGTATTTTTTTTCTTCTTCCTGTTCAAGATGGACTTGGCATTGATGAGCTCTCACAGTTGGAGACCTGCCTTTCTCCTCTTTGATCACATCCATTATTGGTTGTAGGGAGATGTTCTGGGTGTCTTCTTCACCTCTCTGTGGACTCGGGCAGTTCAGACTAACGAGTCTGAGGCATTTTGGCAATACTGAGAGCTCTTGGTGCTCCTAGTCCACTCCATGAGTGAACTGGAATTCTCAGAGGCCGTTAAGCCAGTCTGCCTCTTGCCTCTGAGTCTACAACTTTCACAACTAACTTAGATCAAGAGTGAACCATTTGACGTAAGATCCAAAAAATAGTGAAAGTTTGAGTGTGTATTATATCCTGGGGGAGGGTTGGGTGCCTCCTGGCTCTGGGTGCAAAACCTCTGAGAAAGGAGAAAAAGGGCTGATCGGGAATATCTGTTGTTCTCCTTGGGTTTGAAATATACAACTGGAAATTATGACATTTTGAGGATCCCCAGAAGTGACTGTAGACTTTCCAGACTTACCACTGTCTTCACATACTCCTGAGGAATCACATTTAGGCTGCTGGGCTTAATTTTTCTTTATATCTGTATACATAAAGGCATTTATAATGTGTGTGTATATATATATATATATATATAACATGTTTATATGGTATTATTTATGTGGTATTATTCAACACCACATCAGTTTTTTTCCCCTTCTTTTAGAGCGGGGTCTTGCTCTGTCACCCAGGCTGGAGTACAGTGGCACAATTATGGCTCACTGTAGCCTCTAACTCCTGGACTCAAGCGATCCTCTCATCTCAGCCTCCCAAGTAGCTAGGACTACAGGTGCATGCCACCTTGCCTGGCTAATTTTTGTATTTTGTATAGACATGAAGTCTCATTATGTTGCCCAGGCTGGTCTTGGACTTGGGCTCAAGTGATCCTCCCGCCTCAACCTCCCGAAGTGCTGCGATATAGGGGTGAGCCTGGCCCAAATAAAATTTCAGCAGTACATAATACAGCAGTCACTAAAGATAGCTTATAGATTTTTTGGGAATGATCATGGACAAATTTTTGTGTTGAATGAATGATTGTCCTTCAGAGCTTACCATAAGAGGAGACAACAAGGGAGAACTAACCTTTTGGGGACTCTTCTATGGGATATTCTGAGGGTCAGGAGGGAGTAATTAAGAGTCTAGCTCAGGTACCTTAGCCGTTACCCCTTTTGATCAGCCTCAAATTGAAATGAGTTTCCAAATACTTTGTTTCTCAGAGACATTTCTACCAGCCAATCTGGACACTGGTGGGTGCTGGTGCCAAACAATTGTCCTCATCTGGTCGTCCCACAGCGAGTGTGATTCCATCTGGTATAGAATGGATCAAAGCTAGAGTGGTGGAGCTGAACCCAGACAAGAACTGCATACACACAGACAATGGCAAGGAGGTAACTACTGGGGACCTTTGAATTTTTTTTTTTCATCTGAAATGCATTAATGCACAACTATTCTCAATCTGGACAGCTTGTATTAATGCACAACCATTCTCAAACTGGATAGCTTCATGATGGAGTGGTATATGTGCATGTGTGTGGATGTGTGTGTGTATGTGTGTTGAATACTGCATAGGATGACAAGGTGTGTGGCAAATGGAGGATAGACGGAAAGACTGAGTGATGCAGCATTAATAAATAGCCCCTAAAACAAGCATTTGTTATACAGCCTCAGTGTACTCTAATGGTTAGTATAGTATGTTGCATCTGAATATTTACTGAACAAATGCTATTGCTAATTGTTAAAACAGCAGGCAGCTCCCTCCTTTTTCTCGAAGCAGCCAGTTTTGTTCCTGATACCTTGGCTCCCAGAGGAATGGGATGCCTGAAAATATCCATCCCAGTCACATTAGGGGGTGCTCTGCCAGAGCTACAGAATCCTGCATCTCAGATGTTTGTGCCAGAGCTAAGAATTGCTGCTGGAACTTGTGGCTCACAATTTAGGCTAGCACCACCCAGGGGTCATATCTTGTCATCAAGTGCTACTCCCATGTTTGAGAGGTTGAGAGCAGGATGGTGAGATGACAGACTCAGAAGCCATTTGTAGCTTCTTGTCCCCTAATCTGCCTAGGAAGGTGGCAGACAGTATAGCTCTTCCCTGTTCTAGGCTTCTGTGGTTCTTGGGCCTCCGGGGTGTTATTGGCCTTAATCCTCTGCCCCTTCTCCCCTCAAATTAGGGGTCTGTGGCATTTTCACAGAATCAGAGTTGGTGAGGATCTGAAACGTTCCCAAGCCCAGACCCTCCCTCCAAGCAGGGATCCATCTCCAGGCATTCTTTGGCGATTGTTGGGTCATGGATCTTTTTGAGCACCAGAAAAAGTCCTCTTTAGAAAAATGCACATACGTACCAAATTATGCATTTGATTTCAGGGAGTTCAGAGATCTTCTGTAGCATTTCCCTGAAGCCTGATCAAGAGTACCTGCCTTAGAGCATTCGTGATCCTGGGTTCTCTGGCCTCCATTTGCTCATTTATTTCACAAATATTTGTTGAGCATCTGCTGTAAGTTAGGTGCAGTTTTAGGTGTTAGGGATACATGAGCAAACAAAAAACAGACAAAAATCCTTACTGTCCTGGATTTTATATTCTAGTGGGGAAGCACATACAATAAACCATAGACATAATAAGTAAATTATATAGTATGTTAGAATGTGATGGGTATTCATGAGGAAAAATAATGCTGAGTAGTTGAGATTGCAGTACATGGGGGTGAGGGATTGAATTTAAAACGGGTTGGTATTTACATAGCTTATGGTCAAGGAGTTCTCTGACAAGTTAGCCTTTCCTTTTAAATTTTATTTTATAGACAGGCAGTGTATATGAAAGTTCTGTCTTTACTGAACTAGAATCCACCTTCCTGTAACCTTTTTCTTTTTCTTTCTTGGGCCCCCAGAATGTCATTGGCCTTAATACTCTTAATCCTTTCTTTTCTTTTTTTTTTTGAGTTGGGGTCTCACGCTGTTGCCCAGGTTGAAGTGCAGTGGCATGATCATGATGATTATGGCTCATGGCAACCGCAACCTCCTGGACTCAGGTCTTCCTTCCACCTCAGCCTCCTGAGAAGCTGGGACGACAGGTGTGCATCACCACAACCAGTTAATTAAAAAAAATTTTTTTTTGTAGTGATAAGGTTTTATTATGTTGCCCAGTCTGATCTCCAACTCCTGGGCTCAAGCATCTGCCTACCTCGGCCTACCGATAGTGCTGGGGTTGCAGGCACGGGCAACTGTGCTTGGTCTTAATTCTTTCTCAATACCTTTCTCATCCTTTGTTCTGTTGTGTTTGAGAGAATTCTTCTCTTTTCTGTGGAGAAAACCTTCAACTATTTGAAGATGACTCTTATGTTCTGTGTAAATTTTCTCTTCAGGTAGTTCTGTTCCCTCTCTCCATGTCTCTCAACTCTTCCTAGCACTTCATGGTTTTCAGTTCCCTCAATCCCCTCTTTATTCTGCTTTGGCTTATTAGTGCCCCATGAACCAGGAGCCTGGGAGAGAAAAGCAACTCCATAGAACAGCCCAGAATGGAGTGGAGCCATTCTCTCTCATAATCAGATGCTGCCTAAGTTAGCGTTTGCCTTTTTAGTGACAGTTACCACAGTGCTGATTCATGCTGGGCTTGAGGTCACTGCAAACCTCTGGGTCCTTTTCACATGACCCATTGTTTTTTTGTTTTTTTGAGTAGGAGTCTCTCTCTGTTGCCCAAGCTGGAGTGTAGTGGCACGCTCACAGCCACTGCAACCTTGTCCCACTGGGCTCAGGCAATCTTTCTGCCTCAACTTTTCAAGTAGCTGGAACCACAGGTGTGTGCCATCATGCCTGGCTAATTTTTTTATTTGTTGTGGAGATGAGGTCTTGCCAAGTTGCCCAGTCTGGTCTCGAACCCCTGGGTTCAAGCAATCTTCCCCCTGCCTCCACCTCTCAAAGTGCTGGGATTATAGGTTTGAGTCACTGCCTGGCCAGCATAACCCATTGTTAAGTTAGGCTTCCCCCATCCTGCAAGAGTGCAGGTGCTATTTATTTTACCTAAAGGCAGAAAAACTTTAATAAAAAATTTTAAATTTGTATGTGTTGTTTTTACCCTGTGAATGGTTCAGAACTTTCTTATTTTCCTCAATGTCTCCAGGAGGTCAGACTAAATGACACACAGGATTGTTCCCAGTTCACACGATTGAGCTTAGCGGCTCTTGTACCTTGCCAGTCTCCTGCTCATAGGACTAGGAGACCTCTCTCATATAACACACATCACCTTTTTTACAGCAAGCAGGGCCTGCCTCGTTGATCAGACCCCTTCAAATTACAGGAATAGCTCAGAGCCCTCTGTGATTATGTTTGTCTTCAGGAACATAAACTTGTCCCCCCTCTTGGGAATGAGAGGCACTAGTAGCTGTTCTTCCTGCTGAGTGCTATTTATTACTCCTAAGGCTTAGACACTTAACAAAGTTGTAGTGTCTTGTTTTAGGGTTGAGGAAGAAGTTGGTGCAGTCTGGTGGGACTTGGTTTCAAGGTTTTATTAAGCAAAAGTACTTCATAGCCAGATATCAGAAATCAGCACGTAACATCTCATGTGGGATATTGTCTTGTTGGTTTTTAATTCATCCTCCTAACCTGTCTGGATCTTTTGGATTTATGATTATGTTACCCACTTGGCATTTTTTCCTAGCTGTTATCTACAGATAGCTTCATTTAAGTTCAAGATTTTAATTCTGTAACATGTCTCTTGAGAGCTTTTTTAGATTACACAAAATTAATCAGCATTCTTTAGCAAATATTATTCAGCTTACCAAATCATTCCATTCTTATCTATCTTATTCACTAGGCGAAAGACTGAGTTGAAGGTACTGCTGAAACCCAGACTTAGTGTGACTCTGCTTCTTCCCTGATCCCGTGTTTGTCTGAAACACATCTCACCGGCCTAGTGTAGACTGACCCTTGCTCTTTCTCCAGACTTAATCTGATTCTATTCTCCCCCTCATTCCTGCTCCTGCCACATTGGTCTGTCATTTTCTCAAATGCCTCTGCCTCCTTACTCCAGGACATTTGCACATGCTGCTTCTGCTTCTACCCCTAGCTAACTCCTATTCATCTTTAGCATAGATATGACTCCTTCAGGCAAGCTATCCATAATTTACCAGACCACATCAGGATCCCCCTTGACAAACTCTCACAGCTTTCTGTGATCTAGTGATTATGTGGTATTGCCTATCTCATCCACTAAACTGAGTTCCTGGAGTGTAGGAAGTATATCTTTCTTGTTCATTGCTGTATGCCTGGGACCTAGCACAATGCTGACACATAGAAGGTACCTAGTAAATATTTGTGAACAAATTGTGTCTCAGCTTTTTCATCTGTAAAATGGGAATAATAATAATAATACCTTATTGGGCTGTTGTGAGTATTGTATCAAATGAATGAATACATAAAGTGCTTAGAACAGTGCTTTGCACAGTAAGAATGCTCAAGAAATGTTGTTGCTGTTATTTTAAAAGGGATACATAAAAAGGGAAGGACATATTTATTGGGTATCTACAATGTGCCAGAATAGTTCTTGACTGTTGACTGGAAGCTGGCTTATCATCTGTGAACCTATGTTGGTGCTCTTAAAAAAAAAAAATTGCTGTGCAATGTCTATTTTGTAGAGGAGCCTAGAATTTTGCAAGGAAGTAGCCTATTTCCTAAGTTGTTAGTGTCAGAATGTATCTCCCTTAATCCCTGTATAAAAGGAGAATACTTGCCCATATTTAACCTTCTGACGAAGTCTATGCTGTTTTCTATAATTGTTCAAAAGTCATGTCTAAAAGCTTTTGCAATTCCTGAGGATTTAGGTCATCTGGCCTGGAAATTTGAATTCGTTCAAAAGCAAAAGTACTTCATAGCCAGATATCAGAAGTCGGCACGTAACATCTCATGTGGGATATTGTCTTGTTGTTTTTTAATTCATCCTCCTAACCTAGCTTTCTTTTTGTTCTCTTGGTGATTTTTTCCCCCCATAATCTTAAGCTTATAAGTTCTTAATCTTTAGAAATAATAGACTTAGTTCTTAGAAATAATCAATATTATGCTCTCATAAATATGTAATAGAGCATAATCAATACTTTGCTCTTCTGCTCCTCTTATGCTTTTGTTGTAGCATGCCCAAAGCAAAACTCTGCTTGTTGATAGTGCCATTTTTCACCTGTAGATTATCACAGCCAGACCTCAAACAACTCTCACCTAACATGCTCTGATGACTCAACATGACTCAGTCAGCCATTTAATGGGTCCAGCACGCTTTCCTACAGAACAAGGAATTTCGAGGCTTCAGTTCTCTATGGATAGGCAACGCATACAGATAAAGATTCTTATATTATTTATCTACTTGGATAAATTGCATTTTTCACAAGCAACTGAAATCATTTATCTGTCCATCCATCCAACAAACACAACTGAGTCCCTCACTTTAATTTAGTGACTGTGCTAGATTCTAGGAATATAAGGAATAAGATGACCTTTATCCCCTGGGAGTGGTCAGTGTCACGGGAAGGACATTACTCCTATATAACATGACAAGTGCTGTGAAGATTCATGCATGCTGAGCTAAGGGAGCTCCTGGGAGTTGTCAGCAGGGAGCATGATTGTGTCATAGGATATCCTGGTTGTGGAGGTGACCTTGGGACTGAGTCTCCTGGATTCTCCAGAGCCTCTTCAGCAACTTGCTCCTCTTGGTTTTCCAGCTAGAGTTAAGCACTCCCAGGTCTTAGAGTCCTCTCTCTTCCCCTGTGGTTTGCCCAGCTTGCTCACTCTGTGTCTCCATTTAGTACAGGGTTATGGTAATCACCACCTACTTCACCTTTGTGAGCCTTTTGCCATCATTCTCCATCTCTAGTTTCCTAGGCAAGTTCTTGTAGTTTTCGTCCTCTTCTCCCACACTTTTCTGGCCTCAATTTATTTTCCTCCTGATCCTAAATGTATGTTTCCATCGTGATATTTATGGATACTTTTGACTTCAGTATGAATAATCATAACACCCATGTTTGAAGAGGGGACCTTTTTATTCCATACTGATCATCCAGTAAGATCACTATATTGCAGCCTTTCCAATGACCCTCAAAAAAGCAGTTTCCCAACATTGGTTCTATCCATATGACAGGTCAGGTTTGTTTGGGATTCACATCACACCGCATAGATTTTAAAGGAGATTGATTTTTTTAAGATTAGGAAGCCATTCTGTCACTCCTTAATATGGAAACCTGTTAATACAAGCACTGCACAAATAACTGTGGCATCTTTGTTATCATTCTCCACTGTATAAGCTACAGGAGTCCCAAGCTTTCAGGAGCTAGGCAGGCTACACAAGGTTTGTGAAGCAGTGAACCATGAGCCACAGAAAGCAGAGGGCATGATGGCATACTGGAACATGCACCCCTCCCTCAGCCTAAATACTTTCACATTAAAAAATGGAAACATGTTGCTGACCGTGATCTGGGGCCTGAGTCAGCCCTTGGGCTGATGCTTTTGGGGTCCTGGTCTAAAATCACATCTTTTTGTGTTGCAGATCTCCTACAAATATCTTATTATTGCTCTTGGAATCCAGCTGGACTATGAGAAGGTACTGTGTTAAACCATTTCTGCGGTATACTGGCTTATTTATGTCAAGATCAAACACTGCATTTAGTTGCTGTATATTCATTTTGACAAGAAAGAGGTACTAAGAAATCCTCTTCTAGTTTCATTTCTCAGAAACCTTTTTATGTTTTTTAAAAAAAGTCTTCTTTAAGATTCTGTCAATAATAACAATATGTTGTAACTTTAAGCTTTCATCAGAGTCCATGCTCTAATGGTAATTCTTGCAAAACAGCAGTCTTTCCCATACTTATAAGAAACCTGCCTTTCTATGTGGGATTGAGTTGGCTGTATTAAAGATTAAATTTTCCTTTGGAAGTAGGATTTAGATTATAAAATTTTAAGCAGACTTCAAGGGCAGAACATCAGCAGTTAGTTCATCAGACGCTGGAAGGACATCCGGGTTTGTTGTGTAGATGCTGGTTTTTTTGATATGAAGTAACTGATACAATATAAATACTCACCAGAAGTTCCTTAGATCTCCCTTCTCGGTGAGCTAGGGAGCCAGATGCTATCTGACTGTTGTAGATTCAAGTTTATTTTTCTAAAATAGAATGAAGTAAATCAGTAAATATTATCACTTCCAGAAGCTTGTGGGGACTGTGGATAAATAGTCCCCATGGGGCACATAAAGCATCAGTGCTAACCAGGTCACAAGCTATAGGAATGTGACCTGGACAAAAGCCTCATCTGAGTTCACCTAGTAAGGTCTTTGAAGTGTGTTTCTGAGTAAAGAAACCTGCGTCACCACATGACCAGGGGAAGGTAGTGAAAATGCCTTGGGGTGTGTTGTGTAAAGATTTAGAGAATTGGTGTGAATGTTGGGAAATGATTTTGAGTCATGGTGCCATGGGTCATGAGTCTCATAGAATGACAGACAAGCTATGAAGTAGACTATATGGAGATAGGTGCCAATTACAACTACTTTTGGGAGGTCCATACCTTCCCCAAAAGCCCCCAGAATATTGGCCCAGGAAAGGCAGTGCATCTCCATGGTATTCTCTCTCCCAAGCCCCATTGCCATTGGAGGAGGATTGTAGAGGTCAGTGCTGTGAGATCGAAGCAACTTCTTGTGGCAAACCAAGAAACAAGGATATTTAAAAGCAGCGATAGCCGGGCTTGGTGGCTCAGCCTGTAATCCCGCGCCTCGGGAGGCTGAGGTGAGTGGATTGCCTGAGCCCGCGGGTTCGAGACCCGCCTGGGCAACTTGGTGAGACCTCATCTCTGCAATAAATCAAAAAATTAGCCAGGCGTGGTAGCGCGCACCTGTAGTTCCAGCTACTTGAAAGGCTGAGGAGGAAGGATTGCTGGAGCCCAGCAGGTCGAGGTTGTGGTGGCCGGGAGTGGCCACTGCACTCCAGTCTGGGCGACAGAGTGAGACTCCAACTCTAAATAAATAAATAAATAAATAAATAAAAACAGCGATTATTATGGACTCTTTACCATGTACCAGGAACTCTACTAGAAATTGAATATTGACTCCTCACTACTACTTGTGAGGGAGACATTTTCATCTCCACTTAATAGATGAGGAAACTGAGGCTAAGAGAATGTGAGTAACTGAACCATGGCTACCATGCTACTTGGCCATCTTTGACTGCAGGTATTAGAAAACTACTCATGTCAGTATAGTTTAATAAACTTGACTCTAAACCTCATCCCATCAAAAGTGGGAGTCACTTGATGAAAATGTTGAGATGTTTCTGGAACTCTAGGGCAGGAGTGTAGGCGAGCCTCTGGCAAGGCTGGATCTTCAATCTGGATTCTCTTGTACATGGGCAACTTCTCTCTGTCCACCTGGCTATGCCTCTTTCTCAGGCTAGCTTCCCAAGGTTTCTGTAGCAGGGTGCCCTACTCCATGTGCTAGGACAGTCTTTAGCTCTGCAGCACACAGCCTGTTACTGTGGAGCTAACGGGGGAGTCTCTTTCTTTACCCTCCCTCTAGCCCCCCACTAGAGTTCCCAGGGACACAACTCTGATTGGATGAGGAGTCATAAGCTACCCCTCATGACGCAGGCCTTCCTGAAAGGAACTTGGTTGCCACTTTATTGTGCTTTTTCCATCTACAATGGCTTCTTCAGACTAGAAAAAAAAATAATGAAGTGTTAAGAGACCAAATGTTTATCTCTTGGGTAGTGAGTTTTGCTTTGGGAAGAAGGAAGTATGACATATAGTCCTATGGGAAGACCCCTACGCAGGAGGTCAGAGGCCTTGGTGACTAGTTCTTTAAGATTCTAGCCAGGACTCTCAACCTGCTCTGTTTTGGTTTTCTCGTCTGTTCTTTGGGCTAATAATATTTCCTTACCTCCCTCAGGGTGTATAGTGAATATCCAATGTTAGCATAGACGTGAAACTTGAAAATATTAGCACAAGGTGATTTTATAATAAGAATGATGATGATGATGATGATGGAGACTGATATTACTACTATCTAACTGTAATAGGGATGATTCATGACAAAGGAGTATTTTCTCAACATTGTGGATAAATAACGAACCCAAACCTCTAAGGAGGAGACGATAGGATTCTGTTTCCTTGAGACCTCAGGGATAGGTGTCTGGAGTGACTTCAGAGGTGGCCTGGAGAATGGTTTGGGGAGGCTCTGAAGGATTAGCCCAACTTGATGACTGTTTGTTGACGGTTAGAGTTGAACCGACTCTTGCTGGGAACTGGTGTTTAAGTCTCTTTAACTCAATCTGTGACATCTTCATTATGTTCATGAAGCTTCTAACATTTAAAATAAGTATCCCAGTTGTTTTATTGGCAGTAATAAGCTAACATTTATGGAGCATTTGTGGGGTATAAATCAGGATTAGGTACATGAGTGGACTATGTGCAGGTGAAGTTTGGGCCTTGCACTGGTCTTCACTTTCTGGTTTAGGATCAGGTACCCTTAGTGATGTTATATGCCTCCCCTTCCTTCCCCTGACAGTGTTCTCTGCCAATCTCCCTCTTGTAGTATTGTGATAAATGTTCAGGACCCACTTATGAGTGAGAACATGTGGTACTCAGTTCTTTGTTTCTGTGATAGATTACTGAGTATGATAGTCACTAAATCCATCCAAGTTGCCGCAGTCCATAATTTTGTCCTTCTTTATGGCTGTGTGATAGTCCATCATGTATATGTACCACGTTTTTTTTATTTGGTTCACTTTTGATGGGTAGCAAGTTTGGTTCCATGTTTTTGCTATTGTGAATAGTGCTGCAATAAACATGTGTGTGCAGGTATCTTTTTTGTAGAATGATTTGAGTTCCTCTAGGTATATTCCCAGAAGGAGGATTGCTGGGTCATATGGAAGGTCAATTTCTAGTTCTTTTAAAAATTGCCATATTTTTCCATAGAGGTTGAACTAGTTAACACTCCCAATAAAAGTGTAGAAGCGTTTCCTTTTCTCTACTTCTTTGCCAGCGTCTATTGTTTTTTGATTTATTAATGATGGTCATTTTTACTGGAGTTAGGTGGTATCTCAATGTGGTTTTGATTTTTCTGATGATTAGTGAGGCTGAGCATTTTTTCTTGTATCTGTTGGCTGTTCGTATGTCTTCTTTTGAGAAGTGTCTGTTCAGCAGCAGACCTTTTTAACCCCCATTTTACAGATGATAAACATAACATTGTGGATAAATAATGAACCCAAATCTCACTATGCATCAGAATTACCTGGAGGTCCTGTTAAAACAGATTGCTGGGCCTGCCCCCAAAGTTTCTGATTCAGTAGGTCTAGAGTGAGGTCTGATACTTTGCATTTCTAGCAAGTTCCTAAGTGGTGCTGACTCTGCCTGTCTGGGGACCACACTTTGAGACCGGCAGGTTTTGAAGTATTAATTTATTCAGGGTCACAATGCTAGTAAGTAAAAAAGCTAGAAATCAAACCAGGTATGTGAGATTCTAAAATTCCATGTTTTTAATTACTTAACTTTATTACCTTTACCAAGAGTTTGATCTGGAACATCTTGATACAGGGTAATTTAAGTTTGCTATTCTTGACAATACAAATGGCTCTTGTTGCTGCCTATTGTTCTTCTTTCTGATGAGGCAGCTGGCTGTCCTAAAAGGAAAGATGACTGACTTCCTGCCCTCACTCTGATAATGGGAAGAGTTGTATTTAAAACATTCTCAAGCCAGGGATGTGAAGGGATTCCCCGGGGCTGAGCCTCATTCTGCAGTTTGCCAGGTGACTGCAGGTGCCACAGCTCTGGTCTTAGAACCCTCACCCATCTGTCTGCTCCATGCATGTGAGTATTGGGGGAGGGGGTAATAGTCATACTGAAATATTTGAAAGGTTGTGAAAATGGCAAAGAATAAGAACTCTAAAGACATTTGCACTTTTGTTCAAAATAATTATTTTGTGCTTTGTTGTAGATTAAAGGCCTACCTGAAGGTTTTGCTCATCCCAAAATAGGATCCAATTATTCAGTTAAGACTGTAGAGAAGACATGGAAAGCTCTGCAGGACTTCAAGGAGGGAAATGCCATCTTTACCTTCCCAAATACTCCAGTGAAGTGTGCTGGAGCCCCTCAGAAGATCATGTATTTATCAGAAGCTTATTTCAGGAAGGTACGCTTCTTTTCCAGAAACAGAGATTGGGTGGGGGGGGGGGGAAGGCAGGGCAAATTCAGTGTTGCCAGTGTTTTTTTTTTATTCCAATCATGATACCTTTTTTATTTCCAAACTTTTATGTACAAAATTATATAATTGGAAGTTTATAAAATAGAAAAAAGGAGGAAGCCATTTATGATCTATTTGCTTTAATAAAGCTGCTGTCATCAACTTGACATGTCCTTTCAACTTTTTTTGGTATATACTTTAAAAAATATATGGCTACAATTATACTGTAATACACATTTAGATATATTACATCTTATTAAGTAGCCTTTGTTACATATTTTTATGTATGTATAAAAGTCTACTGGGGAGGTATATTAGAGATTGTTTAAATATTTTTATAAAATTAGACAATTTAGTTGTGAATTGTTCATTTTTTATGCAAAGCTATTGTCAACTTCTTCTGTTCAAGTTCAAGGTTATGAATATTTTCTGGCTTTTGATATAAAATTTTTGCAAATATAATAGGCAAAAATGCCAATTTTAAAAGCAAAAACATGTTCATGTAGAACTTCAGGCTGAGCTTGGTGGCTCATGTGTGTAATCCTAGCACTTTGGGAGGCTGAGGCAAGTGGATTGTTTGAATCCAGGAATTTGAAACCTGTTGAGATAACATAACGCAACCTCATCTCTACCAAAAAAATAAATAAATAAAAAATAAAACTGGGTATGGTGGCATGCGCCTGTAGTTCTAGCTACTTGGGAGGCTGAGGGGCAGAAGGAAGTTTGAGGCTGTGGTGAGCTGGGATTGTGCCACTGCACTCCAGTCTGGATGACAGAGTGAGACTTCGGTTCAACAAACAAACAACCCCCCCACAAACAACAAACTTCAAGTCTTTGTGGAAAGAGATATGGTGTGGTTTGATTTGAGACAGTGGGAGGGTTCAAAGTAGCCTGTGGTCCTGTACAGGGTCAGATGGGGAGAAAGGGTGGTGAAGAAAGGACTGAAGGTCATTGAATGTATGCTTGGAACCTAGAGCTGTGCAAGCCTTCACATGAATTCTGTGAACTGCAACAACCCTGTGGGGTAGGAAATTAAGGGACAGTTCAGTAACAGTTTCTGATTATATGAAAGTTTATTCTGGATCATAAGGGGTTGGCACAACCTTCTGAAGTTCTTACCCACCTAACTGCAAATATTGAGATCCAGGTGAGCACTTCCTACTAGAGGCTGACCAGAGGAAAGAGTAAGAAAGAACCCAGCTGTTTCTTCCATCTTGAAAGTTCCCTTTGCATATCTCTTTTCTCCCTAGTCTTGGATGGTCTGAGAGGAAGTGCCACTCTGAGATCTGTAAGATCTCAGGCATTTGGGAGGATAGTGGCTTTTCTGAAACATATGAACAGTACTAAGGGGAAAGGAACTCTGTTTTGTTAATTGCTGTTCCCTCAGCATCCAAAACAGTGCCTGGCCAAATATTTATTCATTAAATATTTATTGAGTGAATGAATACATGCGTATATGAATAAACTGCCCAACTATGTTTTATCTTGACCTGGACTTGATCTTCACCTCTGGCCTTCAGCTGAACAGTATCCCCTTCATCCCCCAAATCAAGTATGTGACTAGTTGATATGTCATCGACAACATAAGGAGAGGCAGTGCTTTGGTCCACACATCATCCTTCTAGGGTATAGTGACGGGAAGAGCTAGCAAGGTGTCTGCTGGGTTTTAATTCTTGCTGAAGTTAATAAAAAGGTGGCTGGAGTCATGCTTTGGTGTTGACTGTTTTTTCTTCTTTCCTTTTTCTCAGACAGGAAAGCGATCTAAGGCCAATATCATTTTCAACACTTCTCTTGGAGCAATTTTTGGGGTTAAGAAGTATGCAGATGCCTTGCAGGAGATCATCCAGGAGAGGAACCTCACTGTTAACTACAAGCAAAACCTCATTGAAGTCCGAGCCGATAAGCAAGAGGCTGTTTTTGAGAACCTGGATAAACCTGGAGAGACCCAAGTGATTTCAGTGAGTGGTGAGGTTAAGTTGTCAGCCTGATGCATCATCCACTGGGCCATGCAACAGATGCACTGTGGTTCTACTCTCTTGTCTGCCATCATTGTGTGCTGGGGAAGGTTGATTAAAATGAGCATCTTAGGGAACTGAGAAGGCAAAAAGGTGGACCAAAATGGGTGGGAGAGAGAAAGATGTAGGAGGCAGTGTCAGTGGGAGGTGAGAAGGGGTTATCTACTGTGTCAAGTGCATTTTTGTCCCATTCCTTTTACACTACTTTTCCTGGCACTAAGTTACTTGGTGCAGCCAAAAATATTACACAACTCTGGTTATTGCCTGGAGTTAAGGGAGGGCTTCCTCACATGCAGGATCTGGTGATTATCTCAACTTGTGGCATGTGAGAAACAACCGTGCTTGTGAACAGGAAGCAATCCTGTGGGTTGTTCAAGAATAACAGGGAGGTCTTTCACCTGTGGAGGAGGCAGTCTTTAAACATCTTTTTTCTGTGCATAAAAGGAAGCACTTAGAACTCCTTTTGGAAGGACCTGGCAGAGCTACCACCCTTCTTGGAAAGACCTAACCTTTGTTACATGGGTTTGGCCTTTATATGTCTCAGTTTTTTCTGCTGTGACCTGGGGATAGCACTCTGCAGAGGCATTATCTGGATTAAGAACAAGATATACAGGCAACTGAAGAAGCATGCCTGAAAAAATATTGATTTACATCATTCTGGCAAGAGCTGTTAGCAATGAAAAAACATTACAGACAGTTGCATCTTATTCATTCAGAATTTTTCAAGAAAAGAAGGGCTCTATAAAAAGGAATTTTGAAGTAAACCAAGGATTAATCTTCTAAACATCAAAACTTCAGATTTTAAGCTTTTTGGCTCAACTCTTTCTAAAATGTATTACATCTTTCCTTTTTAAAAATGGAATGTACTGAATATAATTTAAAGTGTTACTGATGACTCAGGGTCATAATGTTTAAAAACTTTTATTTGGAAATAATCTCACACTTAGAGAAGTTGCAAAAATCAAAACAGTACAAAGAAAAGTGTATATAGATTTCACCACATTTGCTTAAGATTTAGGATTTGATCTTTCTCTTTTTGTCTCATCCATTCATATCTATCTATCTATCTATCTATCTAATTTTCCCAAAGTTATATGAGACCCAAAAAATCTGAAACTTACTTATAAAAAATCACGTATTTATTCTTATATGAAGTTTAAACTTTAGTCACCTTCAAAGTACTCTCTGTTTGATGCAGTACACTTATTGAGATGCTTTTTCCACTGCTCAAAAAAGTTTTTGAACCCATCAATTTTGATGCATTGGAGTGCTTCTGCCATTTTTTTCACCTCTTCCACATTTACAAAATATTTCCTTTTGAGGACTTTTTCTCATCCAGGGAAACAAAACAAAGTCACTAGGGGCAAGATCTTGTGAATAGGGAGGGGGAGGCATTGGGGGTCATGCCGATTTTGGTAGAAAACTGTTGAACACTCAGCGCAGTGTGGGCAGGTGTATTGTCATGGTGGAAGAAACAGTCTACTGTTTGCCACAACTTTCTTCCACAAATCGTGACACAAACTTCTCAAAACTTTCAGATAAAAACTTTGGTTGATAATCTGATCTGGAGGAACAAATTCCGAGTATGCTACAAGGGGCCTGCCCTCTAAAAGATGAATCTGGTTTTTTTGGGTCCCCCCTCGTATGCATCATTCATCATGTTCTTTTACTCCTAAATATTTAAGTGCAAATTTCCCAAGCTAGAAATATTCTCTTCCATAACCACAGTACAGTTATCTCAGTAAATTTAGCACAGATGTAATATTTTAACCTACTATTTGTATTCCAATTTTATTGGTTGACTCGGTAGCACTTATAGTATTTTTCCCTCTGCAGTACAGTCAGGTATTGCATTTAATTATGATGTCTCTTTAGCCTCTTTTAATCTGGGACATTTCCACAGCCTTTCTTTGTCTTCTATGACACTGACATTTTGGAATAATGCAGTCTTTTCCTGCCATTTTTTTCTTTTTTAGTAGCACGATCCTCATTTCGGGTTTGTCTTTTTTGTGTGTGTGATTTGTTTCATGCCTTTCCTTTTAGACTGGAACATTGCATAAGCAATGTGGTGTCCTTTTGCAAGCACACAATGTTCATCTGCCTTTCACTGATGATATGAATTTTTGTCACTAGTCAAGATATGTCCAGTTTTTCCACTGAATGATTTTACTATTTGTTTTTTCCCTTGTTGCTAATAAAGTCTATGGGAAGGCACTTTAAGACCATGCAAACAGTCTACTCATTCAAGTCTCCCCCTAGAGTTAGCAACCCCTGCTGATTCTTGCCTAATTTAATCTTTGCTTTGGTGGATGCCAAATGATGATTTTCTAACTCTAGCATTCCGTTCCCTCCACATTTACCAATAGGCCCCTTGCATTCTGTCAAGTAAGTAAGTAGTAGTATGAACTCATGAGTTCCTATTTCTTCTCCAATGGTTTAACATTCTTTAATTATTTTGGTGCTCAAATTGTTCCAGATTTGATCAGCAGGTGCCCCTTCCAGCTGACTCCCATGTCCCTGTGATATGCCCCATCAAGTCTGTGAGTACTTCCTTAGTTTCTGGTGTCACAGGATGTCCCAGGCTTATCTAGTCTCTATCTGCCCCAACTCAGGATCATTATTTTGGATAGATCCTGTATAGCGACCTATTACAGGACCTACTGGTCATTTAGGGTTAGTCATCACTTTATAAAAGTGTCTCAGACTACCCTGTTCTATGTTTTTATGTATGTCCTTTTTTGTAGTTTTTTGTTTTCTTTTTTCCTGGCGGCCAGGCAGTTGTACGTGACTTTGGGGGGGTCCCTCCAACTTTGGTACTTTTAAATTGCTGCTTCTAATATTTTATTGGCTGGAAAATGAGAGAGCCAAACTTGCTAAATTTTGTGTAAAGCAAACGCAAATAGGCTACCAATGAGAGCCTGAAGCATACTTTTATGAGCAGACTATGAGCTTGAGTGCATAAACTTATTTTTTGTCATTTGGTCTTTTTTACTTTGGTTCTCATCATTGAAGTTTTAGGTAGAGTTATGGATAATTGAATGGTTATTGTTCTTTTAGAGGTTTTGTAAAGAAAGAAGGTATTTGTGTCTCCTTTGAATTATAGGGTGAGATATTCTTTTGATTCCATTCTTAAAATATGAATTTCAAAAAATCTACCAAAAGGATTTACAGTAGTGACTCTTAACTCTGGTTGCACAATGGAATCGCCTGGGGAGATTTTGAAATGTACTGATGCCTGGTCTTACCCCCAGACTGGGATGCAGACTGAGGTTGGAGAGTTTCAAAAATTCCCTTAATGGTTCTAATGTTCAATTAGGATTGAGAATAAATGCTGTAAAGAATTAAATGTACCACAAAGTCTATAATTTTGGATCATTATTAGAGAGTTTGTGGACTGATCTGTCTCCTCAGTTTAAAAAAAAAATCTAAACTTGTTTTATATTACAGAGTCCTAGAACTAGAGAAGGGACTTTGGAGATGGTCTAGTCTAATGCATTTCTTTATGGATAAGCAAACTGAAGATACAAGAGGTAAAAGGACTTGTCCAAGTGATAGGATTATGTTTTTCATTCAGGTTCAGATGTACCTGTTCCTTCAAGCCAGAACTTCTAGGAATGTGATCCACAGGTTTTATGTGTCAGAATCACTAGCAGATTTTGTTAAAGTCAGATGCCTGTGCTTAAAACTCAAACCTACTAGAATGAGATCTCAGGTTGGTAGGCCCAGGAATCTGCTTTTTCCACAAGTTTCCCAGATGTTGCTTATGAACACTAAAGTTTGAAAACCACTAGTGTGAGTGGATGATTTATGTTAATAAAACAGAACTAAGTTATTTATCATCTAGAGTTACGGAAATAAATAATGAATAAGAACAAGCTACAACTAAGTGCCAATGCTAATTTTTATTTTTAATAAACCCATAAAACAGTATTTATTTTGTGTAGGATGTTAACTCAAGTAGAACTCCATGCCTTTGTAATAATTAAGTGAAAATATTTAACTTTCCCTCTAGAAAAGTTGTATGGAATTCATGTGTATGGACTTGTGAAATTCAAGCATATTAACTTCATCAGATAGAGATGACTTTAGTAAGGTTTGACCTCAGTTCAAAAAAGTAGTTCTAGTTGACTGCAGAATGCAGACATGGCCTTAATAATCTGGTGAATCATGGTGTTGTCTATTTCATCCATTATCCTGCAGACATTCATCCTGTCTCAATATCCATTAACAGACTTGGCCTCAGGGACCCAAGTCCCCAAAGGGTCACCCAAGATTATCCTGTGGAGGAACACAGCACTCCTTCCCTGAGGTTAATTAAGCTTATAATTGTCTGAGAGTTGGAAAAAGTACAAGTCATCTTCCTAATTCCCATTGCCATCAGTGATTTTTGAGCCCCAGGATGGCTTGAGACTTCTTATGGAAATGAGGTGCTATCGACTATCACAAAGTTGAAATTGTCTTAAAATGCTAAAGTTTATACCCAAATAAGTGCTATGTGAACATTTGAATCAATGTATCTTCAAGTGGACCGACTAGTAGATTGAAGTTGCTAGATGGAGTTTATTAAATCTAAATAAAAAGAAAAAATTAACTACAGAAAGTAGAAGAATTATTACATAAACAAAAAAGTTAAATGAATCCTCAAACATTATTAGGGTGGATCAATGCATTGCTACCAAGGATAACCTTGATACAGTGTATTGGGGAAAAAAAAAATCCACCCTTGCTTTTTGCACTGTGGTAAAGCTAATACTGAATCAGACCCTTCTGTCCTTTTCTAAAGCTATAGCTAATATTCTCAACACTGCTTTTTCATCTTAAATTGGCATTTTTACTGTTTTCTTAATGTGTTTTGAGAGTTGACCCATATTTGGGAGTGATGCTCACTTACCAGCTCCTAACACGTGGTCTTTCCAAGTTTCAGGGATGCTGAGCACCTCCTTACAGAATAAAACTGAAGTACCAGTCTTTACAAGTTGACAGCTGAGGCTCAGAGAGTCAGCTACGAAAATACAACATCCCTTTATTGCAGCATCAATAGGAACATTAATGGATTCTTTCAGAATATTAGTGAGGACTACTCTAATATCTCTCATTCCACTATGCCTACTGCCCCAGGGATCACATGAACTCTATGGGGAGATCATGTCAACTAAGAGAATAGTTATTCAGTTTATCATCATCTCCTCAGGGGAACATGTAAGATCTTGGAGAGGGTGTGGGTTGGTATAAGCACTGATTGTATAATGCCCCATGCAGCCATAGTGCAGTGTATGGAGTAAGGAAGGTTGGGGGAGAGCTTGTGGGGCTGTAGAAATATTGAAAAAATGCAAATATGGATGCTCTCCTTTTGTGTAGTATGAAATGCTTCATGTCACACCACCAATGAGCCCACCAGATGTCCTCAAGACCAGCCCTGTGGCTGATGCTGCTGGCTGGGTGGATGTGGATAAGGAAACCCTGCAGCACACGAGGTACCCAAATGTGTTTGGGATTGGGGACTGTACCAACCTGCCAACGTCAAAGACCGCTGCTGCGGTAGGTAAGATAACCAACTCTGTTTCTCTCTCTCTCAAAAGGATGCCACTGCAAGGCATCATTATAACAAAAACACAAGTTAGGCACCAACATCATTCCATTAATAATGAAGAAGGTTTTGTGGCCTAAAAATGAATTTGGCCTCCATGGGACAGAAGCAAGTTGTCGATGAACCAGTGCTTTGCCCCAGAGTAGCATGATCTAATTTGCCTTTTCTATATTGGAGAGGTTGCTTTCAGAAGAAAAAGGGCATTAGAAGGCATCACTTTTCCAGCTCTCTGGAATTCTGTTACTTCTCATACTGCCATACTGGGATTCCCGGCACTCTTTGCCTCTGATGCCGGGCAGGTTGGCTGTTTTTCTTCTACCCGAAACACCATAAAGCTAGGGAAGCATTTGTTTTCCCAGAAAACACATGCAAGTCAATGAAAGCTTGCAGACCAGAAAATTGTTCTGTTAAGACAAATACAGTGGAGCATGCCCTGGTTGGTACATGATTAAGGGCTCAGCCTGGAAAACTAAATTCTTCACGTCGATGTTCTGCACCAGCAGTGATGGGAAGAATTGCCTTTTAGATTCTGTCCTCTAAAGACAGGAACTGTCTTCTCTGGATGTTATAAAACATGGACCTCCCTGCTGATGGGAATGGTAGTATTTTTTGTGAATTAGACATCTGCGCAACATGTTGTGTTACTTTCACTACTTCCACCTTAGGAAAAACTTTCTGGAAACCCAGTGAATGTCTTTTTTATTATCAATAGTAATTTCCTTCTAGCTTTATATTCAAAAATCTCAAGCCTATGAACAACTTGAAAGAAAGTACAATAAATACCCTTCAGGTATTAGCCAACTATTAGTATCTTGTGACATTTGCTTCATCACTTCATTTATGTACATTTGTTTTGCTGAGTCATTTGAAAGTAAGTTTAGACATCATGATATTTCACCTTAAATACTTCAACCTGCATCTCTAAGAGAAAGGACATTCACCTTCATACCTACAAATTAACATCGTAATAATAAAACCATTTCATATGCAATCCAGTTTGAATTTCTCTAGTTTTCCTACCATGTTCCTTGTAGCACCCCTCCCCCTTCAGTGCACTAGCCATTCAAGGACCACACACTGCACTGGTTGTCATGTCTCTTAGGTTTCCTTTAATCTAGAACAGAACTTTTTTTTTTTGGCACATTTTATGTTTTATTTTACTTTCACATTTACAAATTCAGGAAATTATGTTGAGAGCAGTAAGGTTGAAGTTGCCTTTAAGGAAAGCCCAGCTGGCTCTCCAGGCTGGTACTCTGTGAGCTGGGGATGCATCTTGGGAAACTGTCCAGGCATCTCTCAGGGGCCCTGCCTGTAGGACTGCACCTGAAAGGGTCACTGTGCTTTGCTCCTCCCTGAGGCCTAACTCAGTGCCTGGAAGACATGTTCCTGGAGGCTGCCTCAGCCTTGGATTTTATTGCTGGTGAACTTGGTTACTCACCTTCTAGTCATGTAGTCCTGGACGGTGGCTTTGTCAGAAATGGGACTAGTGGTGTGCATTTTGCTGAGATGAAAAAAAGTTGAAATGTGTAAACTTGTGGTAGGAAACTGTTGCCCCTGCTAGTCTTTGGTCCCAGGGGAGGTCCCTGGAGTAGATAGATGGAGATCCTCTGCTGCCCACGCAGGTGGGACAATTCAGAACAGATGTGCCCAAATCCATAGCAGCCTAGAATGGGCTTTTGATTTATTTTTTTACTTTCATGACATTGGCATTTTTGAAGAATTCAGAGCAGTTATCTTATAGAATATCCCACAACTTAGAATTGTCTAGTCATCTTCTTATATTTAGATTTAGGTTCTATGTTTCGGCAAGAGTCTCCATACATGAGGTTCTGTTTCTCCTTCAGCAGCACCTCAAGAGACCATTGTGTTAATTTGTCTTGTCTTTGGTGAAGCTAGATTTCACCACTGGGTTAAGGAGTGTTCATAGTTTTTTTTCCCCCAATATAAAAATACCTTTTCTGTTTGTATTTATAGGTAGTCTGTGGAGCAATCCTTTGAATTTACATTCAGTTAATGTAAGCCTGCTGAGATAGTTGGGGAAGATACTTGTATGTGAGGCCCAGATTGCACAGCTTTTGGCCTAGTTTAATGTTTTAAACCTATTTGAAACATTAAATCCCATGTTTCAAATAGGTAATATTAAATACAATTAAACAAAAAGTTGTAAGTAGAGAGTCTTGTTCCTAGCCCTGACTTCTATATCCTTGACTTTTACATTCCCCCTAACCAAGAAGAGAGCGTCCCCATTGTTTTTACATCTATTTTTTTTTACAATCTATATTCCACGTATGATTGATCTAGTTTTATTTAACGAGTTCCCCCTTAATTTATAGTTGGGTTGTTTCTGACCCATTTTTATTTCAAACAGGGCTGTAGTGAATGCTTTTCTTTCTATGTTATTTCACATGTGTGGACGTCTATTTGCTTCTTTCTTCCAGAATAACAGTAGTTCTAGCTTTCCTCAAGTAGATCTGCATTTATTCTTAGATCCTCCTCCCCAAATCCTCTAAGTATCCCCAGGCAATACCACACTTTTCCACAAGTCCACCCAGCCTCCATCTACACCGCTATGCTATTGTGAGCAAGACCCTGTCTTGCCCTGTTGAATCTGACTTTCCTGGGACTCATGCCTCTTTCTCTGCTTCTCTCTGCCCCAGGATTCTCTAATTACTCATAACACAGTTGAAATCAGGATATGGCATTTAACAAAAGTTAACTGAAGACTTGTGCATGACAGAAGGAATTGCAATATGGGAACAAAACACAACTTGCATGTACCTGCACACATGCACATTTTAAGACTGGGTGTTGATTGCTTGTTGACTGCTTCCTGGGTCCACAGGCCTCACCTCTCTGCAGTGACACCTGTTGGACATCTCTCCTGCTGGCCTTGATGCCCTGCTGCTAGGGTCCCCTTGGTGTTCTCAGTCCACATTCCAAACTTGTTATGGTTATGGCCCTCTAAGAGGAACAAAGTTTTCCAAAAGAGATATATGATCTTTAGAGATGTTGCTTTGCCCACAATGAAGACAGCCATTTAATTTTTTTTTTTTTGAGTTGGAGTCTCACTCTGTCACCCAGACTGAAGTGGCTGCTCCTGGCCACTGCAGCCTCAACCTGCTGGGCTCCGGCGTCTCAGCCTTCCAAGTAGCTGGAACTACAGACATGCACTACCACGCCTGGCTAATTTTTTGACTTATTGTAGAGATGAGGTCTCACCAAGTTGCCCAGGCGGGTCTCGAACCCACGGGCTCAGGCAATTCACTCACCTCAGCCTCCCACGGCATGGGATTACAGGCTGAGCCACCGAGCCCAGCTGCCATTTAATATTTTAAAGCAGAATTATTTACTCCTCACTTTTTTGAAGCCCCTCATGCTTAAAAAACAAAAAAACAAAACTCATTACTTTTTGATTTGGTTATCAGCAAACTACAGCTTGTGGGCCAAATGCAGCTGACTAAGAATGGTTTCTACAGGCAGACATTTGCAATCAATTTGATGATAGGGAACACTAACTCTTTTTCTCATCCTAAGAAAAATAATTCTATTCTTGTTAGTAGACCTATCTTACAAAAATTTTTATGTTTTTAATTTTATTAAGAAGATTTTTTTGTGAAATTTGTTTTTTCTTTTATCATATACTATGCCTCTTGGTCTGCAAGGCCTAAAATTGTTCTTTGCAGAAAGTTTGCTTGACTTGGAAGATTATAAAATAACTATTTTAATGAGCATTTTACAACATAAGAGTAACCCATCTTTTCTCAAAAGTAAATCCTGCATTCTTTATCTAGAGATACAAACTTCTACATAATTCGTTACGAAAAATTGAACACAGAATGGGATTAGATGATATTAAGGAATTATTATTTTAGTGTGTTAAAATGCTATTGTGTTTCTGTTTAAAAATATTCCCCATCTATCAGAGATACACAAGAAAGATTTATGGGTGAAGTATGATGTCTGCTTTAAAATACTCTAGGAAAAAAAGTGGTCTGTGTGATAGGATGAATGAAATAAGAACAACAGAGTTTGAACATTTTCATCATAAGAAAGGCAATCTCTCCACTGTTACCATGGAAAAATAAAAACATATCTATATATGAGAGACAGAGACGGAGAGACAGAGAGAAATACAGATCTCTATATTTATAACTTTTCCTGTATATCTATATTGGTATCTCTCTCCATATATATCTGTATATATAGCTAGGTATCTATATTTATATCTGCACCTGTATCTATATCTATATCTGGTCCAGCCTAACCCAGGGCAGACCAGTAGAGAGGAAACTCCAGGGTTTTACCTAATTGGATATGCTTGGGGCTACCAATCTGGATGGTTTGTGAACAGAGATACAGGGATAGCCTGGATGGCCAAGGAACACTGGGCACACAGACCAAGCTGACCCCAGAAGGAGGGGCAGTGGGATTGGTGTAGGGCTATCCTTACAGTTCTGCTGGAGAGTGGGCTCTTTAGTTTCAAACCCATGGAGATAATTATGTGGGTCTTCAATGAACCGAAGAACTCCCTCTGTTAGTCAGAACTTCAAGTAGTAAGAAGGTAGTGTTGTGGTCACTAACTAGAGGGATGGGGAATGGAATCTTCTTGTTTACATTGAAGTTATTTGCAAATTAGTTTTCATGGGAAACCTAGATTCTTATATTATTCTGACTTTTCCACTTCTCTTATAGCTGCCCAGTCAGGAATACTTGATAGAACAATTTCTCTGATTATGAAGAATCAAATACCAACGAAGAAGGTTTGTATGCCTTTTAAGAATCACTCTCTCAATTATCATCTTCCTTTCTGTGTGAAAGTAGAGTTTTCCCACATTTTGCCTGTTCTTAATTAGTTTCTTCAATATGGACGCTTCAGTTTTTGCCTTTGGTACTATTTTTGTTCTATAATTGACATTTTTTCACAGTACAAAAAATTAGAATATACAAAAAGAAAAAAATTGCAAGTACTCAGAGCAAATACTAAATTCTAAAGTGTCTATGTAATACTATATAAAGATCTACTTTCCAACTAGTCTCATTTACAATTTTAGTATGATGGCTACACATCATGTCCACTGGTGACCGGCTATAACCGTGTGATTCTTGCGGAGTTTGACTACAAAGCTCAGCCGCTGGAGACCTTCCCCTTTGATCAGAGCAAAGAGCGCCTTTCCATGTACCTCATGAAAGCTGACCTGATGCCTTTCCTGTATTGGAATTTGATGCTAAGGTTAGTGCATCGCCAGGTTCCTGGGTGAGGAAAGGGGTTTGTAGCACATCTGCCACCTGCAGGGGATGCAGCCTCTTCTCTTCATTACTAGCAGTGACCAAGTCGGCTGTCTTCCATACTCTGGTCTTCCTTTGCTGCTGTATAAGTGATAAGAGTAAATCACTTTCACATATCTCATCTGTTACTTTCCTTTGTCTTTATTATGTTATAGGAAGGATAAAACATAGTGACTAAGAGTAGAGACTTTAGAGTCAGACCAGTATCTGAGTCATGTTTCTGCCACTTACTAGCTGTGTGTCCCAGGGAAGGTTGCTTAAACTCTGTGTTTAAGTTTCTTTTTTTTTTTTTGAGTCAGAGTCTCCACTCTGTCACCCAGGCTGGAGTGCAATGACATGTTCATGGCCACCGCAGTCTTGACCTGCTGGGCTCAGGTGATCCTTCCGCCTCAGGCTTCCAAGTAAGCTGGAACTACAAGTAAGGTGTGTTCCACCATGCCCAGTTAATTTTTTGGTTTATTGGAGAGATGAGGTCTCGCCAAGTTGCCCAGGCTGGTGTTGAACATGTGGGCTCAGGCAATCCTCTCACCTCTACCTCCCGAAGTGCTGGGATTACAGACGTGAGCCACTGCACCTGGCTTGTTTAAGTTTCTTATCTGCAAAATGAAAGGTAGAGAGTAATGAGATAACACATAAAGAGATAGGTATACAGTAGGCATTCAATAAGTAAACAGAGTCATAAAAATTAACAACTTATCTTCTTCATTCCAAATAAATGATGATCTCATTTGACTTTTCCAAACCCATATGAGATAGATAAGTCAGGATGTCTATACCAGTAGTCCAAAGGTGATTCCCACCCCCTTGTCTCAGGGAGCATTTGGCAATACCTGGAAACATGTTTTAGTTGTCACAACTGGATGGGTGCTACTGGCATCTAGTGAGCAGAGGCCAGTGGTACTGCTAAACATCCTATAATGCACAGATCGGTCCCCACAACAAAAAATTACCTGGTCTAAAATGTCAGTAGGGCTGTGGTTGAGAAATCCTGACTTGCAATTAATTTATGAGCAGATGAAAGCAGAAAGAATAGCAGTTTGCATCCAGCAGAGGCTTCATACAGGTTTGCAGAATTGAATCAGCATGTCCAGGTCCACAAAACCGGTCAGTGTCAAAGCTAGGACTCAAAGCAGGTTGTCCCTTCCTAGTCCCACATCCCATGGGACCTTTCTACCTCACTCGAAAATCCTGCTCACAAGCATGCTCTGTGAGCAGCCTGGCTTCTCTTTCAACCTCCTGCTTGCTGAAGTCACCCATCTTTTTTGCTGCAAATGTCTTTTCTGTGTTGTTTCTTACAGGGGTTACTGGGGAGGACCAGCATTTCTGCGGAAGTTGTTTCATCTGGGTATGAGTTAAGGAAGGCTCAGTCCTTGCTCACCTTGGATGGCTTCTGGACCAAAACTGCAGTCACTGATTGACCAAGAGTGGCACGGAGGACTCAGAACCTAACCCTGAAAAGAGTTTCTTGCTGGATAATGGAGACTAAATGCTTCCCTTTTCAATACCTTTGAATAGCCACCATGTGGGCTGCCCAGAAGGGGCTTGATTCTTTGGAAATATTCAAATGAAAGAATAGACTTTTCTAAATAAAAGTTTGTCATTGATTGAATTCAATGAGAAATTTTATCTTGACTGATAGGGATGAAAAGTTACAGCACTTGGGAGAAAAAGATGGTGATGGTGGGACAGCTTATTTGTTATTTTACTGTGAGTACTCAACTGGTATAATTTCACAAAGCCTATTTGGAGTCACAGAAAAGAGTCATTCCAGGGACAATATTATTTCAAATCTAGTGTGTAGTAGCCCTGAACAAGTGCTGCTTAGAACTTCTGCTGCAGGAACATAGTAGACTAAGAGCCCAGCTGCTATCTGTCTGGCTCCACCATCCTGTTTGTGTTGAGAACATGCTTTCTTCCAGCCAATGACTGAACTTGGTGGACTACTATGCTGGCCCATTCCTCAGGATGTGGGACGCCTCTACTGGGTGACTTTGGCTCCAGGACCTCTCACTTACTGCACTGAATGAAACTTTCTTAGAACGGTGCTGAGTCTGAGATTCCACTCTCCCCTTCTGTCTCTGCTTTATAGGCGTCCACCTCATGTGATGGTCTGAAGGCCAAAGGGAAAGGCATAGCAGTCTATGCAATACTTTAGATTTTTGTAACAGTTTAGAATGCAAACTCTTTTATATGTTACTGGGACTGCCAAGTCTCTCTCTTTTCCTGGAGTTCTATGACTATAGAAACTCTGCTCATTCATTCTTTCATTCATCAATTCATTCAACAAATATTTACTGAGCATCTATTACCTGCTAAACGCTATTCTTGGACCAGGGTATACAGTGGTGACTTCCTTCAGTGGCATATATTCTGGGAGAGAGCAGGGTACCACTCTAGCAGCAGGCCCCTAACCTGGCAACGGGAGTGGAAGATATTTTCTAGGGTGACCCCACATCCTGGTTTGCCTGTGATGTTCCTGTTTAACGTGTATTGTCCCGGCATGACTTAATAGTGTCTCTCTAACTCTCCAAAATGTCCCAGTTTGGACAATAAATTATGATCATCCCCCCACCACAGTTCCAGAATAGGAGAGCAGAGCTACACATGGTGCTAATAAAATACAGGGCTTGTTGCCTCATTTGCTTTCACACTGTGCTCACGACACAATCGGAGTAGGATTCTTCTGCCCTGTTCTCTGAGTCCTGGCAAAGAAACCCTGTACCTTAATGGGGTTCCTGCCTGAGACCACTGAAGTTCAGCTCCCGGTGGGCTGGTCACTCTCACAGACTTGGAAGTCAGGGAGAGCTGTGGGCTGTCTGCCTCAAATGACTCTTCTCCACAGGGTCTGAAAAGTCTTAGGAAAAATCCAGCCAGGACTCCCTCCCTGGTTGTGGACAAAGTGCTGGCAAGGCCATTTCTGCCTTTTCAGAGAATGGGCTGTGATTCCTGGGAATGGCTGAGGCTTCAGGTGGAGTGAATTTGAAACCCCTTGCAGATTTAACTGGAGTCTCCTGGATCTGTTTACAACGAGGCATTCTGAATAAAACCTTCAATCATCAGGGAATTGCTTCTGGCTCATATTATGCTGGGGGAAACTGATTGCCAAGGCTGGAAGGAGCAGTGACCACTATTAGCCAGTACATTGGTCTCCAGTTTTCATTCTTCTGAGCTGGAAAAGAAAAAATGTGCTGAATTTCAGAAGAGTTTAACCTTCAAAAACCATATCGCTTTATCCACAAATTATTGCCTCCATAATTAGTGGGAAGCTGGAAGAGGAGATAAGATCAGGGTAGGGATAAGGGCTGGGGCTTCTCCAAGGGTGATGTCTTGGGTGGGGAGAAGGCCCCACCCCCTGTAGAACTCCAGACTCAGGCAGATGTCTTCAGAGACTATGACACAGTGCTAGGATTGCTGGCTTGGGGAATCCCCCTAAAGCTCTCTACTCCTGTCTCCAGCGTTTCTTCCTTCTCAATTCCTGTTTGGCTTCAGCCCTGGGTGAGCTGTGGGTATAATAACAGAGCTGAGGTCGTAGTTTAGGAATCACTGGGGTACAGGGAAGGAGGCTAGGCCCAAATTGTTTTGGGAAACACAGCGTTTGAGATTTAACATAATTTTTTTGGTGTTAACATTTTCAGTGTTTTCTTTTTTTTTTTTTTTGGTCTAAATTTTATAGAAAATTTAGAGAACAGAGGTAAACGAAAGGAGCTGGGACTACAGGCATGGGCCACCATGCCTGGCTAATTTTTTTGATTTTTTTTTTTTTTTTTTTTGTAGCAATGAGGTCTTCCTATGTTGTCCAGGCTGGTCTTGAATTCCTGGGCTTAAGCAATCCTCCAGCCTTGGTCTCCCAAAGTGCTGGGATTACAGGTGTGAGTCACAGTGCCTGGTCCACCTGTCTCTTATACTTAATAGATATGGAAAACCCAGTGGTTGGTTGTAGAGAGGAAGTTGCAGAGAGTGGGTTGTCACTTAGGGAGCATGGGGCATTTGTGCCTGCTGAGGAAAATGCGACCTAATGAATGTAACATATGTGTGCTATGTGCCTAGTGGGGTATTGGTACATCATTGGCACTAGATATTTTTCTCATGTAATTCTTACAACTCTTCAAGAGCAATTATCAGAAGATGTGAAATATTCTTTTTCTGAGAAAGGTGGCTTTTATAATGCAATGTTTAAAAGTAATTCCTCTGCTTTCTCTTTTTTTTTTTTTTTTGAGTTGGAGTCTCACCCTGTCACCCAGACTGGAGTGCAGTGGCACACTCACGGCCACCCCAGCGTCGACCTGCTGGGCTCAGCCTTCTGTCTCAGCCTTCCAAGTAGCCAGAACTTCAGAAGTGCGCTGCCATGTCCAGCTGATTTTTTGATTTATTGTAGAGACGAGGTCTTGCCAAGTTGCCCAGGCTGTTCTTGAACCCGTGGGCTCAGGCAATCCCCTCACCTCGGCCTCCCCATAGTGCTGGGATTACAGTTTTGAGCCACTGCACCCAGCCTGTTCTTTAAAAAATGCATTGGATAATTCTGGTCTGATTTTAAAACAAAGTACTCCCTTTATGCCCTAAGACCACAGTGCTTTCATTCAGATTGGCACCCACTGTGATTATCACAGGGAGGGAAGAGACAAAAGAAATGCTTCAGATAAGGTGAGGTTTTTTGAGAGGATTAATGAAAACTACGTCTCTCTGGCTAGGTTAACCGCCACGTAGCTAAGGAAATTGCCTGTCTATATGCTGGGAGAGTCGAGGTTAACACTTTGTAATAGGTAGAAAGGTCACAAGAGACAATTGAGAAAAAAACAGATGGTGAAACACCAGACAATTTTTCTCCCCCAATATTGATTTTTAAAAAGTAACTTTCCGGGAGTATAGCATGTTATGAACAACCCTAAGTTAGGTTATAACTTTCCATATTTGCATGTAGTAAAACTCCTGTGATTGCATCCCTCAGGTACAATACGGGGCCGCTCCCAGGCCTGCAGTAGGACAGAGGCCACAGAAAGGCAGGCTCTCCGATGCTGTAATGGTCACAAACTGGGTCTGGATCTTCTTGAGGAAGAGCCTGATGGGACAGAGGCTTAGGAGCCACAGACTTGGAATTGGATCCTGGTTCTCCCCTTGCTTGCTCACTGACAGTGTCCAACTGAAGCACATTAATCACCAGTTCCTCGCCTGTAGGCTGGGTAGAAATACAGTTTTCAGAGTTCATATGTGGATTGAATAAATTGAGGGAAAGTTCTTAGGAGTTTGGCACATAGACAGCGGCTACTGTTGTTACCTAGGAGTCTGAAAAAGCACTCAGAAATGTAACCTCCCCTGAGGTTAGAAATTCCTGCCTGTCCAGCAGAAATGGGATCCTGACAAGGGATCAGAACCAACAGAAGAGTGGGTGGATTTTTTACTTGCCACCATTACATCTCTTCATCTCATTTCAACAGATTTCAGAGTTAGGGATTTCTCAGTGTTACAGATTAGCCAGCGTCGGGGAGTGACTCAAAGCACAGGTTTGGATCCAGCCCTTCTGGTTTGCATCCCAGATCTGCCTCTCACTAACTGACCTATGAAAGTCATTTGAACTCTCTGGGCCCCCATTTTCTTATCTACAAATGGGAGATTATAATAGCATCTGTCTTCCTGGGTTATTGTGAAGATAAAAATATGTCAATTACTTCCTATATAGTGCTAGTCAAATGCCAAGGATTGTTCTAGATATATGCTATTACTAATTGACTCAAGTCAATCAAAAGTTGACTGGCTGCTTCCTTGTGACTTGTAATGAGATTGCCCATAGAAACAGATGGGCTTCTTTCCTGGAGGGGTCATGTGGGCAACTGTCTGGCTCCAGGTGTGTGGATTCTGATTAGTTTATCTTACAGAGGGCACTTTTTATTCAACTGCTCTTGTTCTCAAATCAATCCCTCTCTCCAGGGTATAGTCATATTTACAATAGAGATATATTATTGGCTATAGATAATCAATGAGGGGAAACATTCATTATTAAGTGCTCCCATAAACATTTCACTTCTTGGGCTTCTAATATATGTAAGGCCTTAGGGATTCATAGATGAAAGCTTTTGCCCCCATTGAACTCTGTTTAATGATGTGTCTACTGTGTGAATTGCTAAGATAGATATCCCATCTATATGTTCTAATGGCATTTGGAATATGTCACTGGCTTACACAGACATCCAGAGAAAATATCCTGACGAAGGTGAGTTTGAGCTGAATCCTTGTGTTCGTCAGGACTCATTTGGTTGCAAGTGACACAAATCAAACCCAGATAAGTCTAGGCAGAAAAAGGAAACTTACTGGTTTGTGTAACTTGAAAATCTAAGGGTAGATTTCAAGTGTGGCTGGATCTAGGAGTCAAGTAATATTATCAAGGTGCTTGCTCTTTTCATCACTCAATTGTTTTTCCCTTGGAGTAACTCTTCTATTATAAGCAGGTTTTCTCACTAAGGCTAGGGAGGAAGGCAATGTGTATGTACTCCCAGCTTGGTCTCTCCAGAAGAAACAGAAACTTTGCTTACTAAATGTTTGTAGACCAATTCAAGTGGAGGATTATCATTATCACCTGATAAATGTTTTCTCCTTGTCTGAATGAGTGCAGGAATTTTTCTTCTTTTGTTCAGTGCTGTATTAATTGGACTTAGCATAGTATGTGAGGCACATAGTAAGTACTCAGTAAATATTTGTTGGATAAATGAACTAACCAGCTAAATTTTGGTCATTGTCCATTTCACACATATCTAGGGGAGTGAGGCTTGCTACCAAAAGGAGATTGGTAGAAAAATGCTCTGAGCAACCCCAAACCATTTTTATCTCTGAGGTTCTGAATTATGAACAAGATTTAGCCAGGTAGAAGTGTGGATGCTTCCCAGGCATGGGGAATGTCATGTGTAAAGGGGTGGAGGTGAGACAATGTGGGAACTATGGATGTTTTGGTCTGGGTAGCCTACTGGACCATATGAAGACAGGGTGGAGTAGTATCCTAAAGGCCCTGGAGCTGCATCTTTTCTGTTGCTTTTGTTTCTTCAGCTCCACCCGCCACCTGAGGGGCCTGGTCTACACCAGTGTTTCTCCTGCTGCATGATTTCTGGTGGAGTTTGGTCAGTGGTGGGTGTTGTGGTAGGAGATGGGACAGAGGGAGGATGCCGAAGACCAGCTCCAGTTGGGTTCAGGGTACCCCAAAGGTGGAGACGGTGTCGGCGATTGTGGGGAAGAAGAAAGAGAGAAAGAGAGAGAGAGAGAGAGAAAGAAAGAGACTGGACTCTGGTCTAGTGCAGAAGCGATGTGAGTTTTTTATTGGGAATTACAACGGGTCTTTTATACACAAAGTCAGATGTGGGAGGGGTGTCCCCCACCCACCAGAAACCTTAATCCATGAAAACTTAATCAATGATTGCCTTTAAACCCTTTTCATATGATAATCTTAAAATCCCATAACAAAGGGTAACCTAATCCGTGACTGACATATTCTATAAACCTTTTTCATCCTAAGCTGATTGATTTATGCCAAGTTAAACAATTCTATAGAAGCTTAAGTATTTACTTTACAAATAAAAATGGCCCATCCCAGAATGTTTGGAATGTGGCCCAGTCCAAAGTTCACAGTGGGCTACCTGCAAATAACCCAGTCGCATTCTTTCAACAAAATGGCTATCTTCTAAAACTGTATTCTACAATTTACACCTTCAATAAATCCTAAGATCATGACCCAGAAGCCTGTGACCAATACTAAGGCTCTTAGATGTGACACGAGTTTGAATTATAAGTTGTGTGAAAGCCAAAACTGCAGTTTGTGGAAGAATGGGAGCAATGAGCTTCTAAAGTTAGCTTGTGTTCATCCCAATCTCAGAGTTTTTATGTTTTGAGCTCACAGGAGCTTAATCTGGTTAGTGCTGAGTAGAAAGGGGGAGGAAATGGTGTCAATAGCTCCCAAACGCATTCTAGTGGTCTCGGGGTCAACCTAATGCTCAGTGGGCCTAATGCTCAGTGGGCCTCCGTGGCCAGCTCCCAACAGGAGGATAGGTTGGCCTTCTATTACTCTGGCTCCCTCCCTGCAGGGCTGTCTTGGCTCCATGATGAGGTAAGCACAGAAATCAAGAGTATATATTTATAAACTTTTGTTTTGTCTGATAGGGATTTTTGTCTGTTGAATCTTATACAGGTTGAGCACTCCTAATCTGAAAAGCTGAAATCCTAAATGCTCTGAAAATGGAAACTTTTTGAGGGCTGATATAATGTCAAAAGTGACCTCATGTGATGAGTTACAGTCAAAGTTTTGTTTCATGCACAGAATTATTAAAAATATTGTATAAAATTACCTTCAGGCTATGTGTATATGGTGTATATAATGCAAATAAATTTAATGTTTAGACTTGTGTTTCATTCTCAAGATATATCATTTTACAAATATTCCAAATTTGAAAAAATGGAAAATCCAAAACATTTCTGGTCCCAAGCCTTTCAGCTAAGGGATCCTTAACCTGTGATTAAAAACAACAACGACAACAAAAAAACACAAACCAAAAACCAAAAAAACTGAGCTTATACTTTACATGTGTTTTCTCATCTCATTTTTTTCCTAATAACTTTTAATGACCTTTAAAATTTTTACCAAAGCACCACTCTAAGGAGAGTTAGATTTAAAAACTCCAAACATGACTGGTGCAGTGGCTCATACCTGTAAATTTCAGGTATGAAAACTTTGGGAGGCCAAGGCAGGAGAATGACTTGAAGCCAGGAGTTTGAGACAAGCCTAGGCAACATATCAAGACCTTGTCTCTACCAAAAATCAAGAAAAAGTTAGCTGGGCATGGTGGTGAGTGCCTGTAGTTTCAGCTACACAGGAGGCTGAAGAAGGAGGATCACTTGAAGCCAGGAGTATGAGGCTGCAATGAGCTGTGATCGTGTCACTGCAACAGAGTGAGACTCTGACTTTAAAAAAAAAAAAAAAACTTAAATATAATGAGAACAAACCCTTAAACCTGGTCTGTCAGCACAGATCATTAAAGAAGCCTGACTCTCCATGACTCTTCTAGTTCTGGTAATTGTTCCCTGCCTTTATCCCAATGGGCCCGGGGAGAGAGACAGTCCACGGCTCCCAACCCTGCACAAGGACAGTGTCTGTGGATCTCTGAACCTGGGCATCTAATTTGTAAATGAGCCCATCTTGAATTATCCTAATTTAATTGTGTCATCTACTTCCTGTTGGGACCTGGACTGATACAAGGTAACCTAAAAGTGATGCAGCACCACTGAAGGAGTTTACAGAGAAATGACAGGAGGTTGCAGCCACCCAAATGAGGTGTGAATGGAGGAGAAGACTCCAGACAGTGACCAACAGCAAAATGCTAAAGTCTTGAACTAAGTCACACAAAGGGAAGGGAAGGGAAAAATTTATAGATATTTAGGACATTGTTTCAGTCAGGAAAATAGAGACCACTATACAAATATCTTAAGTACAAGGGAATTGAGCACTGCAAATATTTAATTTGATTGCAAACTGTGACCTGTGAGCCAAGTGCAGCCTGCTGCCTGTTTTTATTTTATTTTATTTTTTTTAGAAATTGCTAAACTTTTTATTGAGATAATTGTAGGTTCATATTTAGCTGTAAGAAATAATACAGTGAGATACAGAGTTGTAACAATAATAAAAAGGAGGCTGGGCTTGGTGGTTCAGCCTGTAATCCCAGCACTTTGGGAGACTGAGGCAAGTAGATTGTCTGAGCCCACGGGTTTTAGACCCACCCAGGTAACTTGGCAAGACCTCATCTCTACAATAAGTCAACAACAACAACAGCAACAACAAAAAAACTAGCAGGGTGTGGCAGCTTACACCTGTAGTTCCAACCACTTGGAAGGCTGAGATGGAAGGATCGCCGGAGCCCAGCAGGTCGATGCTGGGGTGGCCGTGAGTGTGCCACTGCACTCCAGCCCTGGTGACGGAGTGAGACTCCAACTCAAAAAAAAAAAAAGAAAAGAAAAAAGAATAATAAAAGGGTAACATCTTGCCAAACTATAGTACAATAGCATAAATGCAGATATTGACACTGATACATCCTGGTGCATTTTAATTTTCAGTCAAATATTTAAGGTTCTGTAACATGATTTTGGATATGAAGGGGTATGTACATTCCATTGTTTTTAAAAAAGTGTATTTTATTTTAAAGATGTGGGGTACAATTCAGGATTAGGTAACAAGTGGACATCATACAGGTAAAGTTTGGGCCTCCTTTTGCTCCCCACTTTGCCTGGTTTGAGATCAGGTACCTTTATTGATGTTATGTGTCCCCCCTCCAGCAGTATCCCTCTATTGCCAATCTCTTTCTTATAATATTATGGTAAATGTCCAGGGTCCGCTTATGAGTGGGAACATGTGGTACTCAGTTCTTTGTTTCTGTGATAGATCACTAAGTATTATAGACTAAATCCATCTAAGTTGCTGCAAAGTCCATATGTTTGTCCTTCTTTATGGCTGCATAATATTCCATCGTGTATATGTATCACATTTTAAAAATCTAGTCCGGTATTGGTAGGCAGCACGGTTGGTTCCATGTTTTTGTGATTGTAAATAATGCTGCAGTAAACATGCATGTGCAGATATCTTTTTGTAGAATGATTTGAGTTCCTCTGGGTATATTCCCAGTAGAGGGATTTCTGGGTTACCTGTTTTTATAAAAAGAAGTTTTGTTGGAACATGGTCATGCCTATTTGTTTATGTAATGTTTTTTGAGTACTTTTCCCCTACAAAGGCAGAGTTGAGCAGTTGTGACAGATGTGACTTGCACAGTCTAAAATATGAGGGGGGACCCCCCAAAACCAGAATTATCTTTGGTAGGCAGGCCCTGTGTAGTACACTCAGAATTTGTTCCTCTAGATCAAACGGTCAACCAAAGTTTTGATCTGAAAATTTTGAGAAGGTTGCATCACGATTTTCAGAAGAAACATACCAAGTTGTAGCAAACAGGCGACTGGTTTCTCCACATGACAACGCACCTGCCTACACTGCACTGAGTGTTCAGTAGTTTTTGACCCAAAATGGAACAACCCCTATGCCCTATCCTTCCTATTCATCCAATATTACACAAAGCAACTTTTTTTTGTTTTTCCAGATGAACGAAGTCCTCAAATGGAATTTTTTTGTGGATGTGAAGAGATGAAACAAAAAATGGCAGAAGCACTAAAAGGCAAAACGGATGAATTAAAAAACTGTTTCAAGCAGTGGAAAAAGCGTCTCAATAGGTGTATTGCATCACATGGAGAGTACTTTGAAGGTGACTGACGTTTACACATGTAAGAATAAATACACAATTTTTTATAAATAAGTTCAGATTTTTTGGGGGGTCCCCCTTCATTTTTACTATCTGGCCCTTTACAGCAAAAGTTTGCTAACTCCTAGAGTATTAGGAAATAGACGCTCACAGAACTCTGGTCACGGAAAACTGTTGTTTTTCAGAAGATCAGGGAGCTATACAAATTGCAGGAATACTGGCCCCTGTGATCTCAGCTGTCAGCCCCATCAAGTAGGTGATCACAGAGATTGCCTAGAAGCTTACACTAGCCTTATGTCTACAGATGCAGATGGCCACAGTTTTCAGAGGGGGAAGGGCGTCACCTCTTCTGTTTTCCCATCTGGCATGAGTATCCCTCATTGACTGAACTCTAAGTGAAACTGATATATTTTTCCAGTTTTTCCTCTTGATACAGAGGTGAGTGTAGAAGGGACAGGGAGGGGGAAGCCCAGGGCTTTGGAATGACCAGTGAAGGTAGTAAATTGGAAGCTGGGATGACTCCTAGGCTTGGGTGACTGTGATAAATTGTGGTGCCACCCATGGAGAGGAAGAGGACCAGGAAAAAAAAAAAAAGATACTGGACAGGAGGAGAGGCCCAGTTGGGAGTTTATATTTCCAAGCCCCTGCCAACTGTGGCATAGAGTCACAGCCATCTGTCTCAGTGAGGTTATTCTTAGATTTATTCATGGAGTAAAACCATAAAGTACTTTTGACATTAAAAAAATTGGTATCCCAAGCCTGGGATGAACAGATCTTGCCATGGCTGATGGATAGCCAGCTCACAGGCTAACACAGTTATAAATCTTCCTTTCTGTAGGTTTAAAGGATACCTTCCAGGAATTGGAAAACACTGGCAGTATCTTTGGCCCAGGGGCTCTGTTGGCACGCATAGTCTTGTGAATGCCAGAGAAGCCTGAAGCAAAGTGACAACATGAGGAGAGGAGATAGGAGAGAGAGGTAGTGAGAGGTAGTAAGAGCCAGAGGGGTGGAGAGGAGAGTAACGGTGCACCTAAGGATGGGCCTTATTGCAGATGTCAGAGGTCCCCAACCCCATGAGGGGACAATGGGAGGATGTGGGGAAAGAGCACTGGGACCACAGTGCTGACCAGCCCTGGTCTCTGCATTCACCTTACTTATTGTCCGGCAGTGCTTCCCCTTCCTTTCAGAGTAGGCTCCCACCTTTTGATTAGGGGCCATTACTCTGAGATTTAACAAGACTGTGGCAGAAAGCTCTCCCAGCCTACATCTTTATCTGAGCAGAAACTCAAGGACCTCAGTGGTGTGCCTTTCACTCCAGAAAAGTTGATTTGATTAGCTTTGCTTTTCCCAGTTTGGTAACAGTCCAGCCCACAAATCCATCCTTGCAGCCTACGAATCCACCGTATATCCTACTAATTAGGGATTGTCTTTAAAAAAATTTTTTATTATAAAGATGTGGGGTACAATTCAGGGTTAGGTATACAAACATTGATCATGCAGGTACCTTTGTTAATGAGGTATGCCCCTCCCTCCCTCAACTGCCAATCCTACCCCTCCCACCAACAGTTTCTAATTGCTGCCAATCTCTTATAGCATTATAATTGTTCAAGGTCCTCTTATGAGTGAGAGGGATTGTCTTTTAAGTGAGGAATGCCTTCTAATGATTTTTATATGCAAATATAATATGGCAGGCGCTTAAACATCAATAATGGTAAAAACAACACAGTAATTGCTATTGACTGAATGTTTGTATCCTACCCTCTCCCCCAAATTCATATGTCGAAGCCCTCAATCTGAATGTGGCTGTATTTAGAGATAGGGCTTTTACAGATGTAATTAAGGTTAAACGAGGTCACAAGGGTATTCCCCGATCCAATAGAATTAGTGTCCTTATAACAAGGGACACTAGAGGGCTGTCTCTCTCTACCATGTGAGAACACGTTTGCAAGTCAGGAAGAATGCTGTCATCAGAATTCGACTGTACTGGCACCCTGATCTTGGACTTTCAACCTCCAGAATTATGAGAAAAATAAATTTCCGTTGTTCAATTCTCCTAGTCTACAGTATTTTGTTATAGCAGCTGGAAGTGGCTGAAACAGTAATTGAATGATCGTGGTTAAAGATGAAACTTTTCTGGAATCCAATTCACAAATCTAGAAAAGGGCTGTCATTTATGACTAGAAACAATGTATTCATTGTCAAGAGGCCTGAAACATTTTCAAGGCACCATGACAAATGAGAGGTGGAACTGAGATTTGAACCTCAGTCTGTTCTCATAGCGTCTTGGGAAAAATGGTTGATATCAGGATTACTTTGGACATTTTCTTCCTGTTCAGCACTGTCCTATCTCTGCTCAGGTAGCAAGAGAAAAGAGACAAATGCATTTGTTCAAATTCTTTTGCTACTAATGAGCAAACAAAAGGTAATTTATTGGTTTAAGTCTGTGGGAAGTCTGGGGAGGAGATCAAGCACGGCTGAATCAAGAAGCTCCATTTCTCACTTTTCAGCTCTTTCTTTATGTTGGTTTCTTTCTCAGGTAGACTCACTTCACATGTGGGAAAGCGGGCCCTCACAGGGTTAGAATTACCTTGTCTTTAGAGCCCACAGTCCCAGAGACTCTCTTTTCTGTTATAGTAAAAGTCTGGTGAGACCTTTGATGATGCAAGCTGGGTTTGTGACCTTCCCTGAACCAGTCGGTGTGCCCATCCTTGGGGGAGAAGATTGGGTGAGCCCTGTGTGAGTCACACGGACCGAGAATGGGGCTGGTGATGCTTCTCCAATGAGGTGCTGGACTTGCTACTAGGGTAGGCAGGTAGACACATCCCCTCTTCTCCATTATCAGTGCTAATCGACACATTCATTCTACAATTATGGTTCGCATGGGCCTGGCGGGTTGCTGGGGCTGCTCAGCTGAATACGATGGGCTCCAGCCTTGAAGGAGCTCCCGGTCTAAGGGAGCTGCAGTTCACAGATGGGGTCCCCTTGGACACCGGCAGAACCCCCCGCCGACCAGGAGGGGGAACTGCTGCTGGCTCCTCCCGGGAGGATCGGCTTTTGGCCTGCTGACACCGTGGCTTCCTGCCAGCGCCTGCTTCCAACAGCCCTTTCGGCGCCACAGGGCCTCTCAGTTGGCTCCGTGACTCAACCAACCAGGAGACGGCACGTGGAGAGGCAGCGGGACAGGGGAGACCGCACCTGGCTCCTTCCTGGCTCCTTCCCGCCGGGAGGAGCGCCTGCGCGCCTGGGAGGGGCGCCGGGTCCCTCCCGTCCTTCCTGACCTCGTAGCCCACTGCGCCTCGTACAAGGAGCGCGCGCTGGGAATGTTTATCACCTATGCACGGCCCGCGCCGGGTGGGGGCCCGAACTCCCCGACACAGGAGCCCCCCAGGGGCTCGTCTCCCCGGCTACCTTCCTGCCACCCACGACGCACGAGGACCCGGTTTCCAGAGGTGCCGCGCGCTCTGTGTCCGCGCGCTTTTCCACTGCTGACACGCTCCGCCCCTTCCGATCAGCAAACTCCTATTCATTCCTCAAGACTCCTTCCCAGAAGTAACTACAGGCAGGGAAGATTTTCTCCTCTTTGCGGGTCTCCACGGCTCCCGGTCTCCCCGCGGCACTCGGTCCCCTCCGTGGACCCC
>NW_007255514.1:345251-363315 GCF_000164805.1 Carlito syrichta
AGCTGCTTCTTTTCTTTCTTTTTTTTAAATTTTAAAGACGTGGGGTACAATTCAGAGTTAAGGTACATAAGTGGTCGTCGTACAGGTGACGTTCAGGCCTCCCCTTGGCCCTCACTTTGCCGGGTTTGGGATCAGGTTCCCTTATCAGTGCTATGTGCAGCCCCCCTAATTCCTAGTGCGAGACATGACGCTTGGGATTGGAGCCGGCAAATAAGACGCGGGCTTATGTTTTCAGTGGGTGAGAGTGTACTTAAGGGAGCATAAGTCACTCGAGGTTCAATATGGTCTTTTTGGTTAAATTCTACGGGTGCTGGGAGGAGGCTAATCCCAGTTTTTTACTGAGGTGAGTTTACTCAGCCACGATCCTAATCAAATAATATTAATAACTACAATTAATCAAGCACTCTGAGGCGGGCACCGGGTTTGGCGCTTTGCATCCAACTTAATTCCTCACGACCACCTTAAGGGGAGGTATTTTTACCGGTGTTTGATGGAGGACAGAGGCTTAAAGTGAAAAGCCTTGCCTAAGTCACGTGACTAAGAAGCGACAAGGTCAGGTCAGAGCCACAAGAGGGCGCTCTTTCCTTTTTTATATTGTCCTATGGGTCGTTTCCTCACGGGTGCCCTTGACGAATGTAAACTAACTCTCGCTTTCGCGCGGACTCTCAAAAAAAATTGATGTTGGTTATTGTTCATATTCTTTATATTTCCTCCCATGTCTCTCTAAATTTATGGAATATATATGCATACATATTTATTTGTACAGATATTTATATACATACATGTATATTTCTATACATACACATTTATTTCTTTATAATATATGTATACACTTTTTCCCTGAATAATTTAAGGGTAAGTGACATCATGGCCTTTAATCCTCAATACTACATTAAATTACAATACTAGGAGTCCTGAGTACTGTGATAGGGATAGTTTCTTATATAACCACAGTACAGTTACCCACCTCAAAATTTACATTGATACAATATGTTATCTAATCTACTGTCCACGTTCCAGTTTTATCGCTTGATCTGATGATGTCCTTTTATACATTTTTCTTCCTCAAGTACAGAATCTGTCTAGGATTCGGTCACATTTAGTTGCTGTCCTGTCTGTTCTGCTTTCCTCCATCTGGAGCATTTCCACAGCCGGCCTTTGCATTATAACACTGACAGTTTGGAAGGCCACATCCCCTTCCCCTGCTATTTTAATAGGATGTTCCCAGGGTTACAACTGTCCTGTGTTTCCTTGTGAGCAGGCTGTGGTGGTGTGGTGTCAGCCACCATGAGTCCTGTCGCAGGGCTACCATTCCCAGTAGGACACGTGTGCCAATGGCCAGTGAGCCCAGGCCACTCTTGCTCACTTCCTGACTTGGCACCAGGAGGGTATTCAGGGGAGCCAGAAGCACAAATGAGGCCATGAGTTTCAGGAAATCCTGAGTGGCGGACCATGTAAACATCACAACTGGATGAAAGGAAAACTGGGCAGCTGGAAGCACAATCAGAAATTCCAACCAATAAAACCAGGCGGAGCAATATCATTCCAAGATTAAAGCCAGCTGCACATTTTAATGATGAAATGTTTGATTTCTGAACAATGACACTCACTGGTTTCAAAGTAGATGGGGTTGGTTTATGCATATTTTAGTCTTAAAGTTGCTATTATCATATCCATTTTACAAGTGAGGAAACAGGCTAGAGAGGCAACTCATTTGCCTAAGGCCACATGGTAAGCATTGGAGCTGAAGTTAGAATCCAAGCTTGTCTACATCTCTATGCTGTCTCCACAAGAGCAGTGCTTTGCATAAAAATTTCATCTTGCAGGGCCCGGTGGTTCACTCCTATAATCCCAACACTTTGGGAGGCGGAGGTGAGAGGATTGCCTGAGCCCAGGGGTTTGAGACCAGCCTGGGCAATTTAGTGACACCTTATCTCTACAATAAATCAAATAATTAGCTGGATGTGCACTTGTAGTTCCAGCTACTTGGAAGGCTGAGGTGGAAGGATCGCCTGAACACAGCAGGTTGAGGCTGAGGTGGCTGTGAGCGTGTGAGCGTGCCAATGCAATCCAGCAACAGAGCAACAGAGTAAGACTCCGAATTAAAAAAAAAAGTTCTTCTCAAGTTTTTGTTGGGGGAAGGAAGCTATTGATAAATACTGGCTCTCCACAAGTGTTCTGAACTCCTTTGGCTTTTTTCTTTCATCTTCTCTCCTGACAAATCATAGTAAAATGTCTTGGTTCAAGGACTTTTGTTGTTCTTTTTTTTTTTTTTTAGTTGGAGTCTCACTTCCGTCGTTCAGACTGGAGTGCAGTGGCCGCTCCCGGACACTGCAGCCTCGACCTGCTGGGCTCCAGTGATCCTTCCGCCTCAGCCTTCCAAGTAGCAGGAACTACAGGCGCGTGCTACCATGCCCGGCTAATTTTTTGATTTATTATAGAGATGAGGTCTCGCCAAGTTGGCCAGGCGGGTCTCGAACCCGTGGGCTCAGGCAATCCACTCACCTCAGCCTCCCAAAGCTCTGGGATTACAGGCTGAGCCACCGAGCCGGCTACTTTTGTTGTTTTAAGAAGAGTTGCTGAATCATTTGTGACCCTTCCAGTGTGAATGTTGGAATGATGCATTCTTCAACCTCAGCTCAAGAACTAACACCCTTGAGTGAGTATGTTGCATGGTTCTAAGAGGGGCGGCATGAGCTAAGGTACAGAGGCAAAGTCGGTGAGAAGTAGAGCCGTACACAGAAGGTCCTGGCACCCACTCAGGAACGTTAAGGTCAGGTGGGCCCAGCTCCACACCAAGACTCAATAAACAATCCTAGAATTTTCCTTTGGGGCTTGAGGATTGCTTCTGGGGTCCAGGGACTGTAAGGGCTTGTGGTTCTGTATGTGTGTGCACACCAGTTATGAGTACAATCTTTTTTCTCTCCATGAAAAGGTAAACCATCATTTAAATTATTTAGCCTTACCCTGAAGTCTCTGAACTGCCAGTTCTTCATAATAATCACTAATAATAATATTAAAAAACCCCAGCAACTATAATGATAATTGCTTATCTCACTAGGGTACTGTGGGGCTAAAATGAGATAATAAACACAAAATGCTTTGTAATCCAAAAAGAACTATCATTATGCTGGCATGTTGCTAAATACCTGTGATTTTCACTGCCATCCAGATGTTGGGGGAGGGTCAGCTGACTTGGTCATTGTGTGGTCCTTGTCCTCTTATGCTGAAGAGAGTTTATGTGATGTGTCTTCATTTCAAACAGGGTAGTAGACACAGCCTTAACATTCTCCCCTCTTTCTTGGGGGAGACAGCTACAAGTGAATTGACCATGGGCCTGGTGCTTTACCTATGCCATATTATATAATTAAAAAAGAAAAACTTGATATTAAATATAGCCATTATTGTTACTCTTTTTAATGACCTATTTAAGAGCAAGCTGCAGACATGATGTCCCAACATCTTGAAATACTCCAGTAGGTCTTTTCCCCCAAAAGACACTTTGCTAAATAGCCATTATACAATCCTCCAAATCAACATTGACACATTTCTCCAATGTATGGACCCCATTTAATATTCCAACTGTCCTAACAATTTCTTTTCTGTTTTTGCCTTTCTAAGAATCAGCCTTAGATCACATTTTGTATTTAGTTATTATGTCTCTTTAGTCTCCTTCAATCTTTTACTCACGGCCACCAAAGGCTCGACCTCCTGGGCTCAGGCAATCCTTCCACCTCAGCCTTCCAAGTAGCTGGAGCTACAGGTGTGCACCACCATGCCTGGCTAATTTTTTGATTTTTTTGAATTGACAAAGTCTTGCCAAATTGCCCAGGCTGGTCTTGAACTCTTAGACTCAGGCAATCCTCTTGCCTCTGCCTCCCAAAGTACTGGAATTACAGGTGTGAGACACCATGCCTGGCTCTCTTCAATCTTGAATAGTTTCTCGGTATTTCCCTGTCTTGTGTGGCCTAGAAAGAGTTCAAGAGTACTGACCTGTTTTAGCCCATTTTCTGTTGCTATAACAGAATGACACACACTGGGTAATTTATAAGAAAAGAAATTTACTTCTTATAGTTCTGGAAACTGGGAAGTCTAAGGTTTAGGGGCTTTCTCTGGTGAGGGCCTTCTTGTGGGTTACAATATGGCAGAAGGCATTCACAGGGTGAGAGGGCTAGGGTATACCATGTCAGGTCTCTCTTACTCTCCTCATAAAACCATCAGTCCTAATAGATTAGAGCCTCACCCTTATGGCCTCTTTTAACCTTAATAACCTCCTAAAAACCTACCTCTAGGTATAATCCCATTGGGAATTATATTTCCAACATGTAAACATTTGGGGGACACATTCAAACTATAGCATAACCTGGATCTGTTTGTTGGGTCCTCATGGCCAGGATCAAGCCACACATTCTTGTCAAGAATTCCACAGAAATGATGCTGTGTTCTTCTGGATGCATCACATCGGGAGGCACATGATGCTAACTCTTCCCTTGATATTAGCCTTGACCACTTTGTCAGGTTGGTGTTTGTCATATTTCTTCACCATAAGGCCATCGTTTTTGCCATTGTGATTAACAAGTATTTTGAGGGGAGATATTCTGTTATCACACCAATATACTGTTCTTTAGCAAACCTCTACTCACTAGCTTTAGCAATTATTGATGACTTTCTTTGGATTGATTCCCATTTCTATCATTTCATCTACATTCATTGGCGTTTACCGTAAAGAAGGCCTTTCCCTTCTCACATTTATTTATGTCTTTAAGAACGCATAGATTCTTATTTTATTCAATGGGTTGTAAATCATCACTATCATTATTTATTTTAAAGTTCATGTTTGGCTTCAAGCTGGCTCCCAAGTATGTCTGACATGTCTTTACAAATTCTTGAGCACTCTCTGACACAACAAGACATTTGATACAACAAGACATTTCAAGCTCATCTTGTACTTGTACTCACTTATTTATTTGTATCTTTATGGTCTCATTGATTCCTATTTTATTCAGTGTCTGTAACCCATCAATATCATTATTTTCTAAAAAGCAGCTGCTCATTTTACTTCCAGTCCCTTTCCTCTGAATATTTTCACCAGAGTAATTTTAGAAAAGTTTGACATACTCTCATTACCTTTTGACCAAGCTAGCAGCCTTGAAGAAGCAGGAACAAATCCAAGCTTCTCTGACATTCAATGTGCTCCACATTGTCCCCATCCACCTTGGACACTGAATTTCCCAAGACTCCCTCATATGTTTCTCAATGAATTTTCTGAACATTCTTCTCCTCCCGTTCTTCCTGTACCTCCCACCCCCCCCCCCCATACTTACCTAGAAGCTACAATGTTCCAGGCACGGAATTAGGAACTGAGGACATAGCAGTGAGTGAAATGAGGTTTTTGCTGTCATGGAGTTTATATTGGAGAAAGTAGTAATCGCACAAATACATATGAATCAGTTAATAATAAATGTTGTAAGGAGGAATAAAGCAGGGTAAGGGGTTGGGGGATAGAGTAGAATGGTATGTGCTTTAGGGTGAGTCTATCTGTGTGTGTGTGTGTGTGTGTGTGTGTGTGTGTGTGTTCATGGGTGCTGTTTTACACATCTAGAACTTTCCTGCCACCACACTACCTGTACTTGCATCATTCCTTCTATTTGGCATCTGTTCCCTGTTGGCATTTGAGCTGGAGCTTGAAAAAATAAAACTTTCCACTCCTCACGAAGTCTTCCATGATTGCCCCAGACCCAGTGATACAAATAAAACTGAATAGAAAAACATGGGTCTTTATATTAAAGCATGTTATATTGAAGTGATAAAATTATGCTTGAAAGTATAAATAGCACAAGTTTTTCAGGGCAAAAGTTAATCTCATCTTTGTATATTTCCCCCTCTTTCTAACTTTTCTCTCCCTGTGTCTCCTAGTAGAACCTTCATCAGTTTGAATTAAAATATAAATAAAAAGACCTGTGAGTTTGGGGGGGGGGAGAGAGAGAGAGAGAGAAAGATGGTGGACTTTCAGGAGGAGTTAGTGAGAAGGTGACTGTCAAAACTTTCTTTTCAGGACCCTCTGCTATGGTCACGCCCAGCTCCAGCTTCTGTAAGTTTGAGGATTTCAGAGCCAGGGTCTTATATTATAAATTTCAGTGATAGCGGATGATTGACTGACAGTTTCACATCATATTTCCATGTCAAGTGCTCTTGATCGTCATTTCTGATTGATTTTACTCTCTGGTGAATTCCTGCAGCAGGACTTGGGGAAAAAAAAAATCGCCGTGTTGGCGGGGTGCAGTGGCTCACACCTATAATCCCAGCAGTTGGGGAGGCCGAGGTGAGAGGATTGCCCGAGCCCACGGGTTCGAGACCAGCCTGGGCAACATGGCGAGACCTCATCTCTACAATTAAAATAAAAAATTAGCTGGGCATGGTGGTGCATGCCTGTAGTTCCGGCTACTTGGAAGGCCAAGGCGGAAGGATCGTCTGAGTCCAGTAGGTCGAGGCTGCGGTGGCCGTGAGCGTGTCACTGCACTCCAGCCTGGGCACAGAGTGCGACTCTGACTCAAAAAAAAAAGAAAAGCAAAAACAACCTCCGTGGTGGAATTCAATGACGTTCACCTGAAACAAGCAAGAAAGCAAACAAAATGGCATGTAACCAATCAGGCATGTAACCTCTTCCCTGCTATCGCACTTTGTTTTTCATCCCCCCAATATACAGCCCTGCGCCGTTTACAGGCTAGGTCGCATACTTTCTGCCTTGTTGAGGGCCCTGCAGAAATGTCTCCCGGATTGCGATTCCTGCGCGGCCGGTGAGGAGGGCGATGACGAATGGCACCACTGGGGCTGTAGGTGGCGCTGTGTACTGGGTGCATCGCGGTCGGTGTGTGTCTCAGATTTTCGTTTGGAGAAGGAATGGCGTCTGGCATCTTTTTGGTTAAACTTGATCTATCCGCTCCGCTTTTGTGGAGCAAGTCTGAGAAACAGATTAGCACATTTCTGACCTTAAAGGGAAGGTCAGCCGTTCTGTACTCAAATGTTGCATTCACCGTCTGTCCCGGGCTGGGCTTTGGAATATGCCCACAGGCTGTGAAAATGACCCTAAGGTGTTTCTTCCAAGTCTTTGCCTGGGAGTCTTTTCTGGGTTTTGTTCCTGGAAGCAGGAACTACCTTAGACATCACTCATCGGCTTTCTTTAAGTAGCAAGGCTGTTTGGTTTTTTTAGCTGACACAGCTCAATTTCTCAGTCCAATATTGCCCCTTAAAGTATAACTCTTCTCTGTTAAAAACCGTTATGAACATTTAGGAAAATTGGTCTTATGCTGTTTTAGAGGCTCTGTGATTTTGTACTGGAGATCACTTAATAGCAGAAAATTGGGTACTGAGTGTGTCATTTGTCAACCAAGCATCAAGATCTCAAATTCCTTCATTAAACTTGCAGGCTTCAAATTTCGTGAAATGAATTTGTGTCTGATTTTTACAGAATTTGAACATGTAGAACTGAGAGTATTGAAGAGAGCTTTATTACTGTGGATTCGATGATGACCTCAAAAATTACAATTCTAATTCCCTAAACATGTTGCATGTCTAAGGGTGTTTCATATTTTCTTATATTTAAGAAAATATTCTCATATTTATGTTGAAGGGAATGAGATGATACTTCCCATCACATTTCTATAACGAAGCTACTCAAGTTGAATTTGATTATTTTTGTTTTGTTTTGTTTTCAGACGACTTCTTTTTTCTACTTGTGACCAGTAGATGGCTCTGTGGCTTTCTTTGAATTGACATACATTAGCTTGGTGCCTCTTAAAGTATGAGGTTAATTCAGTTTTGCCCTGGCCTGTGAGGAAATCTTGAGCTGTTTTATTCCGTCCCACAAGTGAGGATAATGGGTGATGAAGATTCTCCTCCCACCCACAATCATCACCATTCCTACTCTCTGCCTCTGGATCTTTGAGAATCGTAGGTTATGTATGCGTGTGGAGGAGGGTTGTCCACTGGGGTCATCAGATAATGGCTAAATCTAGGGGTACACTTGGGCATTAGTCCTCTGGATGGTTATTGGCAGTGTGCTCACTGCTGTTGATCAAAGATTCTTCCCAGATGCCAGAGGAGGGATGACTGGCATGGCTCCTTAGCTCTGGGGGTGTAGAGCATCTACTTGAGTGAAATGGAGTCTGGACTATCTGTAACCTGGACTCAGCTTCCATTTGTCCCCTTGGTTGCCTGAATGAGGTGGATGTGGGGGGCATATCTCTGGATGTTGCCTGTCTATGCTTCTGTTCACATAGTCCCCAATGGCATACAGTGATGTAGCAGTGACACTGAAACCATAGCCTGAAATGGCATATAGGTGTTTCAAATGCTGTTACTTCCCATTCTGTGCAGACATTGTTAATTGATCACAAAACTCATTCCTGCAGAGCCCAGATATAGTTTCATAGGTCTTCTCTGTACACTTCTCTAGGCAGCCTTTTCCCACTGATAAGTGTTGGCACATGAAATGAGACCACTTCTGTTATCTTTATGCCTTATCAATAATAATTTGGGGTTCATTGATCTCTGTCTTGGAATGCTAGGTTTTAGAGATGTGGTTAAGTTGGTAACTGAGTGTTTAGTACTTTTTGAAGCCCATAATAGACATGCCGACCATATTTTATAAACTTAAATTAGAAATATATTTCATGTAAGAGTCCTAGTAAGGCTGAGTGTTTGAAATGAGAATGTATCAATCAAGACTTTGGCTTTATTCCACTCTTTAGATGGTTCCAGTTCTTTCTCAGGACCTTTATCTTGATTTTAGCTACAATTTGTTATGCACTTGGTACATGCCAGGCACTGTGCCAAGTGCTTGACATGTGTGATCTTGTTTAATCTTCACAATTGCCCATGCACAGCTATCATCTCCATTTCACAGATGAAGATGAGGTAGAGAGAGAACAATTATCTAAGTTTGCACAAGCAGTAAGCCAAACTGATCTTGTCTCAAAAAGGATTTATAATGCATAAAAATACATATAACACCATGAAGTAGAATAAAATAAGTAGGTTAAAAAATTGCAGCTGAGAGAAAGGTAGGATGGAGTGGGAGGGGAGATTAGGCTCACATTGACTGCGTTCAAGTCTTGCCTGGGGGAGCTTGCCCGGGGCTTGGCCACACATTTGGCTTTAAGACATCTAGTAGCCAGTACAACAAGGGAAACATGAGTAGTTTATGCAAGAGAGAGGAACATGTGTCACTATTTCTATTCCTGATACCAAGTTTAGGATGATGTTCCTCTCACGGGCCTTCAAAATGTAACAAGCCTCATCCTCAAGAATTCTCATTGCTTGATTTTATAGGGCTGTTTCTTTAAATATATTTCAATGTAGGCTGAGACTCGAGGCAGCCCCCAAATCCAAAAGAATGTCCCCAAACATGAATTTAAAATATACGTGGGATTACATGAGATGCCAGGAAACAATGCCCTTTAGGAAAACCATTGTGCCCACTGCCCTACCTCAAACCACTCAGAGCACACTAGTCTGGGAGATGAGGGTCTCTCAAGCCTCCTTAAAAGGGGTAGGGGATTCACCATTCCATGAAGTGTGGGACCAGGGGGGCAGCTGTAGGGAGAACACCCTAGGGGGAAAGCTTTTCATTCTTTGAATGAGGGGAATGAGATTGTCCCTTTCTACTACTCCTGCTAGTGATTTTTAAACCAAGTCATGAAGTAAATAAAAATGTAGGAGAAAAAAGAAAGGAAAGAAAACTTGAGTAAAATAACTAGAGCAGGGTAGAGGATTAAGAGAATATTAAAAATAAAGCATTGAGACTCAGTAAGAGAAAATTGAAAGATAAATAGCAGAATAAATATTACAATAAGAGAATAAAAGCCCAGTACAGATAAAAAGTTAAGGCATAAAATAATAGTGACAGATAAAATAAATAGGTTTTAAGATAAAGGAAATAGAAGTGTAAAATCACTAAAAGAAAGTGAAAGGAGTAAAGAAAGAAAAGGAGCTAAAATCAAATTCAAGTTACAAAATTAAGAAGTTATGAATAAAATTAAAAAACAATAAAAATTAAGAATTAAAAAGTAATGACAAGATAATAAATAAATAAAATTTAAGATAAAAGAATATAAACCAACAAGGTAAAAGGTTAAATACATCAAAGTGAAAGAGATAAAAGATTAAGAGGATAACAGATTAAAACCCACAGGGAAAAATGTTAAAAACATAAAAGTAGATGGTTTTGAAGCTTAAGTACCAGATTAAGGAATTAAGAAAGCTCTTTTGGGTGTTAATACTTTAACAAAGAGGATTAAGAGGAAAAATATTTTAAAAAGAAAATAAAGGAAGCTTGAATTTAGAAAAATAGATAATACAGCCAGGTAAAAGAAAGGAAAATTTAAATTAGCACAAATCAAGACAACAAAATTTTCAGCAATAATAGCAAAGAAAAAAAGCTAAAAAAAACCCAAAACCAAAACCAAAAACAAACCCATGTAGAAAACCCAGAATGTTTCCCTGGTAAACAAACACTCAATAACTGATGGCATCTATTTTTATTACAAATCCTCAACATGAGTCTTGGTCCCCACACTGGAGAATCCCTTATTGTATTAACAGTGGCATTTATGGCAAGATGAAAAGAAGATGGAAAGAAGACCGGGCATGTGTGAGATGCCTTTACTTTTTGCCTAGAAGCTTGCACTCTCTGCTGTCAACACTTTATTTTGTAGTAATGAAATGGCAGTTACTCTGTAACTCAACCAGGTGGGGTGGGGTCAAGCACAAGTAGTGGCCAGCCCAAACTATGCAAACATCTTGGGCAAAAAACTCATGAGAAAGTAATTTTTTCCCCAGAGATGGGGGATAGATTGGGAGTGGGGTGGGTGAAGGTGGGGGTGGAGAGAGATGGGAGTGAATGGGAGGAGGAACTGGAAGTAGCTCTTCTCAGTGTACTTGGAGTTGAGTTATCTTCTGAGAGTGAAAAAGTGGGACTGAGGATGAGTAGAGTGAAAATAACTGCATGCGGTTGAGGGGTGGGGAAGTGCCCTGCAACTTGACACTTCACTCCTAGTTGAGACCCTGCTGTGGTTGGACAGCCTGGCTTTGCCTGACGTTGCCAGGCGATGAAGTCACACTCCAGTGCTGGTTCTCTTACAAAGTAGGGTCTCAGTGTGTGGAAGGCCAAAGCAGTCTGAATTCTGGGTACCAGCCAGGCCAGAGGGGATTGATTGCTTGGAGAAAGAGACTGAATCTTTGTATGAGAGGCTCAGTGAGAGAGGGCATTGTGGCCCTGGAGAGGGGTAGCCAGTCAGATGGGAGTTTCAGAGCAACAGCCCTTACTTTGATATTTTGGAGGTAAAACAAGCCTGTGCTCACATAATGCATGAGGGTATTTGAAGGAGAAGGAGAAGGCCACTGGAGTGTTTCAAGATCATGGATAATATTCTTATCTCTGAGGATGATGGAAGGGAATATTGGCTGAGAAGATGGGAGCAAGGTTGGAAAGTTCTAAGGAACATAGGGAAGAGTTCTTAATGTCAGTACACAGCAATGATGGGAGAGAGGAGAAGGTGAATAGCTGATTCAAGAAGATATGAAAGGATGTGGTGAAATGGACTCAGGAAGGTGAAATATGTGGACTTTTCCTCCTTGGTCCTTGTATTAGAGGGAGTCTGAGAAACAGTGTTCTTCTTTGGAGACCATGGGGAAGGAGGCAAGTAGGTTGAAATTAAGGAGATGAAGTGGAAGGGGTGAGAAGGTGGGAGATGAGAGGTAGATGGGCTCAAATTATCTTTGTTCTGATATGAGCATGGTGGAAGAGAAGACTTGATTCAACCTGGGGAGGGAGACAGTGGAGTGGAATAGGGATAAGAGGAGTCTGAAAGGAGAATGTGCCGAGTTATTTGACTCTAGAATAGTAATTGTGGGTCATTGGGGCAGAGAGGCATGCCCTGATGGTGTTGAGAGGAGAGTTAGAAGTGTGGGGAGTGTTGAGAAGAGTTCATCTGCCACTGGACAACTTAGTGTAGCTTATTCTATTCCAAGGTTTTGATGTGGACATGAAGGAATCATGTCCACATTACTGCAGTACACTACATATACTGGCAATCCAAGGGCTGGGATTTAATTTTAATTTTATTTTATTTTGGGCAGAGGTGAGGGTGGGTGTTGCCAATAGAAGCTGGAAGGTGGGCCATTTAATATCCACTTTCAAGCGATAATGGCTTGTATACACAGTTATAACCAAAGATGAACAGTGATATCACTTGAATATACTTTGTCCCCACCAAAAGTCATGTTGAAAGGTGGTGGGACCTTTAAGAGGTGTTTGGGTCATGAGGGAGATGCTCTCATGAAGACATTAATGTCATCTTGGGAGTAGGTGAGTTCTTGCTCTTGCAGTACTGGATTAGTTACTGAGAGGACAGATTATTATAAAGGGAGACTGCCTCCTGCCTTTGGTCTCTTTACATACTTTCCCTTCTGCTTTCCAGCGTTGAGACAGCATGAGGTCCTCGCCAGATGTGGCCATGAGATATGAGACTTTACAGCCTCCAGAACCATGAGCTAAATAAACCTTTTTTCCTTATGAATTACCCAGTCTCAGATATTCTGTTATAGCAACAGAAAACAGACTAAGACAAACAGTGAACATTTAGGACTTAAGAGCAATTAGGAAGAGTGCTAGTTTGAGACACAGGACACCAAATAGTTATTACAGTTAGTTGGATTGCTAATACTGCTGCCAAAGTACCTTTGATTCCCAGCATATTAGACAATAGATATAAAATACTCCTATGTGTCTCAAAAAATTTTCTGGGGCAATAGTTGCTGGCAAATCTTCTGTAGGTAATTACAACACAAATTCTCACACATCTGCTTAGTGGATGGCCTATCAGTGATGCATAACGATGCTGATTTGTTTCTGGTCGGATGTGTTAAAATGTCAGCTATCAAACATTTTATGTGCGAGACTGCTGGGAGTGATGAGATGGCAAGAGCGTTTTCAAAGCATACCCTCCGCAGAAATATCTCAGCATCCTGTGTAAGCCAGCATCCATTTCTGTGAAGGAGAAAGAATCTGGACCATAAATTTGAATACTGATTAAATGGCTTCAAAATGTCCTGGTAAATGTATTGATCCTGAATAATCTGGCCTCAACAAAAAAGCCTTTGGTTACTGTGGGAATTAAATGTATTGGCTAGCATGGGTCCCAGGATGCCCTGAGAGTGTATCGCGAGAGAGAAAATGACCTCTTTTGTCATTGGGCCCCTGAGGAAAGGGTTGCAAGAATCCTTCTACTTTGGGAAGGAGTTGGAGGGGGCCATTGAGAAAGTTGGACTAGATAGTCCCCCCCTCCTTTTTCTTTTGGTAGATGAAGGAAGGTGAATTAATACACCAAAAGTCATACAATTAATTCCTGTTTTAGGCAACACTTAAACTCAAGACTGTTGTCTGATATTTAAAGTTTCTTTTTTCCCCACCACTTTTGTGAGTCTCATTCCTTAGGGATGTTATATACCTAGTTGGCATTAAATGGGATGAAAAAGTTGTCATTTTGTTTTTATATGCTTACACAGATGCGTGTGTGTTTCTGTAGTGTTACTCTATTTGGATAATACAGAGATCATCAGGAAACACTGCAAAGTGAAATCAACAAAATCCTACCTCCTTTGAAGCAGGTTCTACTAGTATACCAATGAATCATTCTGGACTGAGCAGGGAGCCACTGTTGATGGAGAATGGGCAGGGCTTGTCATTAAGGCCTAAGGTGCTAACCTGCTTCTGCTGTATGAAGTCCAGTAACACTGTGGCGGCAGCTTCTAAGTCGGCTCCCTATCAGCCCCAACACCTGGCATTCATGTCTTTGTACACTCCCTTCCCCCTGAGTGTGGCTGAACCTAATGACTTGCTACTCATTAATAGAATGTGGCAAGAGTGACGAGGTGCCACTTCTGATGTTAGGTAACAAAAAGACTGGCTTTCTTGCCCTTTCTTAGTCTTGTTTTTTTTTTTTTAACTCTGAAGGCGGCCAGCTGCCATGTTGTGAGTTACACCATGGAGAGGACCACACATCTAATACTTGAGGGAGACTTTAACCCAACAGTTGGGAGGAACTGAGGCCCTCCATCTAACAGCCCTCAAATAACTGAATCCTGACAACACCCACATGAGTGAGACTGAAAATTATCTTTCCTCAGTTGGGCTTTGAGATGATGACAACTTTGTGAGAGTCCTGGAGCCTGAGGCCCCAGTTAAGCCATTCCTGGATTCCTGACCCACATAAACTATGAGACTATAAAAGTATGTTTTTTTAAGCAGCCAAATTTTGGAGCAGTTCATTAAGCAGCAATGAATAACAAATGCAGACACACCTGTTTACTTTCATTGAAAAGCGATTATTGGAAGGCTTTAGTAGAGAGGAATGTTTTATCCTGCCTTTCCTCATTAGTGTTTTTAGAAATATAAGGTAACCATTTAGAATATTCTTTGCCACAAGTGTGAATTAATCTTTGGACATCTTGACTATTTTATATTTAGTGCTCACGAGATTCTGGTAGTCAACAACCTTCACAGCATCGGGCCTGGGCCTTGTGTATCTTGAGTTCTGGGGTGATAAAATGTTTACGGACAAGCATCTGAAGCACATTGACAATAATGAATTTTATCTAAAGTGACCAACACTATTATCAGGTTACCTTCACCATCAGGCATAACCTACTTATTTTCAGCTCACAGTTAAGACTTGGAGCAAATATAAGTTCTATATGATACCTCATGAATTTCCACGTGGTTCCAGACATCATCCCTTCCATTTGAGATCTATCCACTTAAACATTCAGAAGCAATCTGCCTCATACTCTTTTCTCTGCATAGTTATGTGAAGGGTAGGTTTAGATAGAAATGATGCACTGGGATACTCGATCTTGGTGATTAGGGTTATCGATAATAGTGTCTGCATCCAAGGATTGTTTCTGATGTTTGTTCTAAGAAAATATGCAAGCTGCAACTAGAACTTGTTAATTGCTCACAAGAGTTGGAAATTGTGTAACAAAAGAAAGATCAAAGATTTTACCTCCTTTGAGACTATATGCTAGACAAACATGAGATGTCATGGAGTGGGCAGTAGAAATAGCGAAGACTGGGAGTTAGATTAATCTGAGAATCCTTGCTTACTAGCATGTGACTGGGGGCATATCACTTTTCTGAGCCTTGGTTTCATCATTTATAAAATGGAGGTGACAATATCTAACTTGAAGGAGTATTACGATTTGTTTAATAAGATAAAACACATAAAATGCCTAATCTATATATACTACACAAAAAAGAGTAACTCTTTTTTTTTGAGTTGGAGTCTCACTCTGTTACCAAGGCTGGAGTGCAGTGTCAAGCTCACAGCCACTGCAGCCTCGACCTGCTGGGCTCAGGCGATCCTTCCAGCTCAGCCTTCCAAGTTGCTGGAACTATAGGCACACGCCATCACGCCTGGCTAATTTTTTTTTTTTTTTTGATTTATTGTAGAGATGAGGTCTCGTCATGCTGCCCAGATTGGTCTCAAACCCCTGGACTTAGGCGGTCTTCTTGCCTCTGCCTCCCAAAGTGCTGGGATTACAGGCTTGAGCCACCATGCCCGGCCAAGAGTAACTCTAATGTTACCTGTCAAGGTCTTGCTATGAATCTCCCCTAAGGTCTAGCATGGTATCTGACAAAGACTGATGACACAGAACCCTGCTTCTTTAGACAAAAGGGAAATAAATAAAACCACTATGATCCTTGGATGCTTGTGCTGGCGGAGAATGGATTTTTATTGTTGCTTTCCTTGCATTTATAGGAACTAGTTGGGTGTGTGGATGGGGCAGACGGACAAGGGTAGGGGATGAGGCAGGTGGATGAAGCTCTGCCTGTTGATTTGAGTGACAGTTCTTTCCTTTCACTTGATCAAACCTCGGTCTGACCTTCTGTTGCACTGCGGCTTTCAGCTCTCATTAGCACCAGCATCAGGACCATCTGGGGGAATCCCAGTGTACATCAGGACCAATATTGGCTCCACTCCTGGACATTCTGATGCCGAATCTTGTTTGGGGTGTGATTCCAGCTCCCTAGGTCATTCAAATATGAGGCTGGGTGACAACCACAGCAGGAAAGACAGATCCTAAGTCATTGCCCTTTAGGTGTTCCAAGGTAGTTTCAGATAAGAAAAAATAAGTTGAATTATTCGACTTTAAGAAAAATAAATGGCAATCTTTTTCTAGGTGTCTAGTGGTGGTCTGGGGTGGGGATGGAGGTAGAGTGAAGGCTGACTGTTACATGAAATAGGAGGAAGAGGTCCAATTACAAAAATGGTTTGTGAGGAATTCTTGGTGGTGGTATTTTTTTGGGTTTTTTTTGGTCAGGGTCTTCTCTGTTGCCCAGGCTGGAGTGCAGTGGCATGATCATGGCATTTAGCTCCCGGGCTCAAGCAATCCTCTTGCCTCAGCCTCCCAAGTAGCTGGGATACTGGTGCACGCATGGTGCCCAGCTGATTTTTTGATTTTTTTGTAGAGAGGTCTCACTATGTTGCCCAGGCTTGTCTTGAACTCCTAGGTTCAAGCAATCCTCCTGCCTCAGCCAGCCAAATTGCTGGTATTACAGGCATGAACCACCACACCTGGCTGGTTGTGGCACATTTAATAACAGCATCTAATTTTCAGCTTTAAAAGATTTGCTGTGATGCAATGTAATACCCCTCTATTTTTTTCAGGAGAAATGTTCCACAAACAGCTGTCTTTTGTTGGAGATGTTTTAAGGAAAGAAAGACGAAGGAACTTTTTCAGCATTTGGGATACACTGAGGGTTTTTAAGCAAGTGAATGATGTGAACATATTTATATTTTACTGATACTCTGGAGATAACATAAAGGATAGATCAGAGTAAGAAAAGACTACAGGTAGGAGACTAGTTAGGATGATATTGCAAGGCTTCAGAGAGGAGATGTGATGGATAAATTAGAATTTAAAGATAACAATATATAATTATTGAAACAATTAAATAATTTCCAACATAAAGAAAAGTCACACCAATCACACAGAACACTCCTGTGTACACGTCATCCAGACTCACCAGTTAGTATTTCATCATAGTAGTTTTAGCTCTCCTTCTTTCATTCATTTATTTATTTTTATTATAAAGATGTGGGGTACAATTCAGGGCTGGGTATACAAATATTGATTATTCAGGTACCCTTTGTGATGAGGTATACCCCTTCCTCCCCTAGCAGTTTCCCTCAACAGCCAATCCCACCCCCCCCGACAGTATCCCATTATTGCCAAACGCTTTCTTATAGTATTATAATTGTTCAAGGTCCACTTATGAGTGAGAACATATGGTACTCTGTTCTTTGTGCTGTGATAGATCACTGAATATGATCGACTCCAAATCCATCCAAGTTGCTGCGAAGTTTATATGTTTGTCCTTCTTTACGGCTGCATGATATTCCATTATGTATATGTACCACATTTTCTTTATCCAGTCCAACTTCAATGGGCAACATGGTTGGTTCAGTGTTTTTGCTATTGTGAATAGAGCTGCAACACATACATGTGCAGGTATCATTTTTGTAGAATGATTTGAGTTCCTCCGAGTATATTCCCAATAGGGGAATTGCTGGGTCATATGGAAGGGCAATTTCTAGTTCTTTCAGAAATTGCCACACTGTCTTCCAAAGAGGTTGTACTAGTTTGCATTCCCACTACAAGTGTAGAAGCCTTCCTTTTTCTCCACATCCTCGCCAGCATCTGTTGTTGTTTGTTTTATTAATGATAATGGTTTTGATTTGCATTTCTCTGATGATGAGTGAGGCTGAGCACTTTTTCATGTGTCTGTTGGCTGCCTGTATATCTTCTTCTGAGAAGTTCATATCTTTTGCCCACTTTTTAAAAGGTCTGTTTGTTTTTTTCTTTTTGGCACGTTTGAGTTCCTTATAGATCCTAGATGTTAGGCTCTTGTCAGATATACAGTTGGCAAATATTTTTTCCCATTCTGTGGGCTGTCTCCCTGCTCTCTTGATGGTTTCTTTTGCTTAGCAGAAGCTCATTAGTT
>NW_007255514.1:363335-434760 GCF_000164805.1 Carlito syrichta
TTGACAAAGATGAGTTGGTTGAGGAATTGAGGCTTTGCTTCCAGAATCTCTATCCTGTTCCATTGGTCTATGTGCTTGTTCTTGTACCAATATCAATCTTGGAGTATGTTCCATGTGGTGCTGCGTCCCCTGGATGCAACAAATAATTAGGTCTTGGTTTCTTATCCAGTCCACCATTCTGTGTCTTTTCATTGGTGTATTTTGTCCATTCACATTCAGGTTGATTATTGAAATATGATTGTTTATCCCTGTCATGAGGTTCCTATAAAGTTTTTCCTTTGCTGGTTTTCTTTTGTCTTTGGGATTGTATGTGTGTGTTTTCAAGTTTCATGTTGTGCTGTATTCTCTGCTGATTCTGTGCTATACTATTCTCTTGGGAAGTGTGTGGTCAATCATTTTCTCCTTTCTTCTGTGCTTAATACCTTTTAAAGTGTCTCCTGTAAGAGCTGGTCTGGAAGCTGCATAATCTCTTAGGGATTGGATGTCTGGGAAGGATTTTAATTCTTCATCACTGATGGAACTGAGCTTGGCTGGATAGGAAATTCTTGGTTGAAATTGTTTATCTCTGATGACTTTGAATATATGGCTTCAGTTCCTTCTTTCTTGTAGTGTTTCTGCTGATAGGTCTGCTGCTATTCTGATTAGTTTTCCCTGATCTTTCTCTCTTGCTGTCTTTAGGATTTTTTCTTTTGTGCCTACTTTGTGTAGGCAAATTACTATGTGTCTAGGGGTTGGTCTTCTCATTTGATGTCTATGGGGGTTCTCTGTTTCTCTTTTGCTTGGCTGGTCACGTCACTGGTGAGATGGGGAAAGTTTTCTTGGATTGCTTCCTGGAATACTTGCTCCAAGTTGTTCTCCATTTCCCCTTCTTCTTCTGGGATATCAATCAGGCATAGGTTCAGCCTCTTGATATAATCACACATCTCTTGTAGGCTTTGTTCTTTCTTTCTGTCTTCTTTCTATGTTTTTTACAGATTGGATTAATTCCATGTTCTGATCTTCAAGTTCTGAGATTCTTTCTTCAGCTAGATTAATTCTGCTTTCCATGCTTGTCATCTTGTTATTTATTTTCTTGATATAATTTTTTATTGCCAAAATCTGTTACAAGTTATTTCAGTGATTCATCTTGTCTTTCTTGAGTCCTATTCACTCTTTCCATCCATCCCTGATCCCTGTCATAGTCTGGGGACAGTCTTTGGTGACTTCCATTGTTTGAGCACCAAGGTCTGATTTTTCAGACCTTGGTGATTTTTATCTTTGGAATACTTGCAATTGCCTAAGGTCTTCCTTTGATTTTTCCTCATTTTTTTTTTTTTTACAGATCTCTTGTTTTTCTCTTCAGTTCTGTTATTCATATTCAGAGGGGGAGGCTTTCCCTTCTGATGTTTGCCCAGACCTCTATTCTTCCCTGATCTGGGCTCTGGATTTGTTCTATTTTGAAATAGGATGGTGGATGGGAAGTTTTGCTGTCTCTTGTAGTTTTCAAAATTCGAATAAGGTGGGGGATGGGGCACTAGGAATCAGATACTATTTGCAAATTAAAATGTTCACTTATTGTGGTATGTGTTCCTTGGGACCCACTCTCCACTACCATTCTATATGATGATGCAAAGTAGAAACCAATGCAAAAGCAATTGAATACATACACATGCCCTCTAAAACAAACCGGAATAACAACAAAGCAAAACAAAACCATCAGCAACAGAATGACCCCCAAGAAAACTAAACACACACACACAATACTAGCACAAAATGAACAGAGAAGAAAAACAGAAAGACTGAAGGAAAAAAAAAGGGGATTTAGGTTGAACCCTCAAACGTCTATTGACAGACCCCTTAAACTATAAAAAATGAATATAAAAAAGACCCAGAAGAACAAAAGAACAAAAACCAACAACCTTAACAAAATCGAAAAATGGACACTCAATCATTCACATACACATATAAACAGAAAACGACAAATAAAAGAAGAGAGAAACAGAAAAAGAAAAGCAAATAAAATTTGGGGGGGATGCAGATCAAACCTTCACATACACATTCATGCACAAGGGAAAAATATTTTAAAAACAGATGAACTAACAAGCAAACAGTCAAAAAATTTTTTTAAATTGAAAAATAATTGAAAATTAAAAAACCCAAACCAAAACCAAACAAACAAAAAACCCCCTGCCCTCTGGTGGCAGTCTCTGAATTGTTCCTCTAATCTGGTCTCTCCTGCTGAGCCCTCTCTTTCACTCTCTCCTCAGGAAATGAAGCAAGGAAGGAGGAGGGGCAGTGGAGGTGGGTGGGGCTGCAGGCCTCCCCTCCCACTCTCATATGGTCAGGGAGAACTCTGGTGAGGAGGTACGGGACTGTCTCTTCCCTATGTATGTACTATCACTGAGGTGCCACAACCAAGCCTATCCTGGAATGGAGCTCTCCTATTGCGACTGATGTCCAGACTCCTCCTGGGTTTGTCCCTCTCAGTCATGGCTTAGTTGTGTGGATCTGACTTTCAGAGGATTGCTGGGAAGGAGGGAGTTTGGGTCAGCCCCAGACTCACCACTGATCTCTTTGGAATTCTTCTTCCTCCTTTTCTGGCCACACCCTTTGTCCCACAGCTGGATCAGGTAGGGGTGGAGCACCTGGAAGTCAGCACTCATCAGGTCCCTTCTTGAAGTTTGTGCTCTCAGGATATTCCCTTTGGGTCATGATCAAGCCCTGAGTAGTTGATCCGCCAGTCACAGAGATCAGATTTGTTGGTCCGTGGTGAGCAAGTCAGAGCACTTTCCTGCACCGCCTTCACTATGGTGGTGGGGTCCTTCTCTTGTCCTCTTCCATGGGAACTTGCCTCTGGACTTAGTCTGCAGCCCCTTCCAGTGCCCTGCAAGGTGCTGAAATGATGAGGCAAAGCCCTGAGCAGTCTCTCTCCTGCTTCAATGGTGAGGGAGCACCTGGGGCAATAGTGTCTCACCGAGGTTTTTCCAAAGGAAATCTTCTGTTCGTTTTAAAAAAACAATGGTGCTCTGCTTCTGCGACCTGGGAAGAGCCAGGGAGGAAGTAGAGAAGCTGCAGCACCTGCTGTTGCACCAGGGACCTGGCCACCCACTAATGAGCCTCACTTAGATGATCTCTCCCAGCGTTTTCTTGCCAGGGAGGGTTTGTTGAATTAAAAAAAAAAAAAAAAAAAGAAAAGAAAAGAAAAGAAAAGAGAAAATGGCACTCGGCTTCTGTGTGCCAGGAATTGCTAGGGTTCAAGCCCACATGCTGTGGCACCAGCCGCTGCACCAGGAGAGCCCTGGCTTTTAGCTCCCTAGCCCTCACTCAGTCAGCCACTCACATGCCCACTTGCTCACCAGCACATACACAAAATTTTCTCTACACTCACACAGGGACTCGCATAGTCCAACTGGCTCGGCAGCCATCTTCCCCACCTTGCAGCTCTCTTTCAATCTATCCATATATAAAGCTCTAATTTTTTCTGAATCATTGGATAATAAGCTGCAGACATTTACCTCTTTACCTCTAAATACTGCAGCATGAATTTTCCTTAGAATTAAGATCTTTTACATAACCACAATGCAATGATCAAATTCAGAAAATTAACATTGCAATAATACTATTATCTAATACACTTTCCATATTCAAATTTCACTCATTGCCCCAATAATGTATTTTATAGCTATTGTTTTCTATACTTCAGGATTTAATCCAGCATAACGCATTGTTTTGGTTGTCATGCTTCTTTAGTCCTTTAATCTGGGATAGTCTCTGAGCCTTTCTTTGTCTTTTATGACTCCAACTTTTTTGTCTTTTAAAAAATTTTTTTAAAAATTAAAATTAAAATTTTATTTTAAAGCTGTGGAGTACAATTCAGATTAGGTATATAAGTGGTCATCATACAGGCAAAGCTTAGGTCTCCCTTTGTTCCTCACTTTGCCTGGTTTGAGATCAGGTACCCTTACTGATGTTATGTGCCCGCCCCTCTCTCACTCTCCTGGAAGTTTCTGGCTACTGCCAATCCCTTTCTTACAGTATTATGGTCATTGTTCAGGGTTTGCTTACGAGTGAGGATATGTGGTTCTCAGTTCTTTGTTTCGGTGATAAATCACTGAGTATTATAAACTCTAAATCCATCCAAGTTGCTGCAAAGTCCATCATTTTGTTCTTTTTATGGCTGCACAATATTTCATTGTATATATGTACCACATTTAGAACAAAAATCCAGTCTAGTTTTGATAGGCAGCATGGTTGGTTCCATGTTTTTGTGATTTAGTGCTGCAATAATTTTTTTTGGGGGGGTCTCATTCTGTTTTCCATGCTGGAGTGCAGTGACACGAACATGGCTCACCACAGCCTCCATCTCCTGGGCTCAAGTGATCCTCTTACCTAAACCTCCCAAGTAGCTTGGGACTATAGGTGTGTGCCTCTATGCCCAGGAAATTTTTTGATTTTTTAAAATAGAGACAAGGTCTCGCTATTTACCCAGGCTAATCTTGAACTCCTGGGCTCAAGCAATCTTCCTGCCTCAGCCTCCCAAAGTTCTGGGATTATAGTTGTCAGTCACTGTGCTTGGCCAACACTAACATTTTTGAAGAGTACAAACCAGGACTTTTTTTTTTTTTTTGGTAGAATATCCCTCAATATGGGCTTGTCTGGTGTCTTTTCATAATTAGATTGTTTTGCATTTTTGGCAGGAATATAGTGGAAGTACATCACGTTAGGAGCTACTTAATATTGATTGTCTCATTATTGGTTGTGATATTAACTTGATTAAAGTGGCATCTATCAGGTTTTTTCACCAACTTACTATTTTTCCCCTTTATAACTAATGAGTAATTTTAGGGAGTTACTTCTGTGCCATTTTCTGAGCATTTACTAAGTCCCAGGGTGCTTTAGATACTTTACATACTTTATCTCACTTAATAAACTATGAAGAGATTTATTTTTGCATTCTCCTCTCCCCTTCTTCCTCTGTTTCCAGATGAGAAAGCTGAGACATGTCTGAGGTCATACAACATAGTCGTCTGTGACTCCAAAGTCCATACTCATTTACTAATATGATGTCTCTCAGGAAGTCCAATATTTAGAGCTCTCAGTGTCCAGACAGAGCACACCTCCTATTACTGATAAGCCTGGGGCCATGAAAGACACAGAGGAACTTGAAATGCCTATTACTAAGTAAAAGAAGGCAATCTAAAAAATGCTGCTCACTGTATGATTCCAAATACATGCTATTCTGAAAAAGGCAACACTAAGGAGACAGTAAAAAGGTCAGTCATTGTCAGGGACTGGGGAGAGGAAGGGATGAATAGGCTGAGCATGGAGAATTTTTAAGGCAGTGAAACTATTCTGTGTGGTACTATAATGGTGAATGCATGTCATTATACATTTGTCAAAACCCACAGAATGTGCAACACCAAGAGTGACCTCTAATGTAAACTATGGACTCTGCCTGATTATGATGTTTCCATGTAGGTTCACCAATTGTAACTAACACACCACTTTGCTGGAGAGATGTTGAGGAGGGGAGGCTGTGCATGTGTGGGGATGGGAGAAGGGAAATCTCTGTATCTGATGTTCAATTTTGCTGAAAACATTAAAAAAATTTTTTTTTAAAAAGTGGATCTTAATAGATGTGTTTCTGTTTTTCTCAGTGACCACAAATTAATGATCTTAAGACGTTTTGGCAATTACTTTCAAAATAAAGAATGTACAAGGGAGGATCCCAAAAAACCCAGAATTATTTTTTGAGGGCAGGCCCCTTGTAGTAACCCACTAGGTAAGTGTTCTAGGAACCTATCAGCATTAGTGTACCAGATGGTGTTGTTGTGAGAGGCTGTATTTAGCTTCAGTGATTTATTTATTTTTTTTGAGTTGGAGTCTCACTCTGTCGCTCAGACTGGAGTGCAGTGGCCACTCCCGGCCACTGCAGCCTTGACCTGCTGGGCTCCAGTGATCCTTCCGCCTCAGCCTTCCAAGTAGCTGGAACTACAGGTGCACACTACCACACCTGGCTAATTTTTTTGATTTATTCTAGAGATGAGATCTTGCCAAGTTGCCCAGGTGGATCTCGAACCCGCGGACTCAGGCAATTCACTCACCTCGGCCTCCCAAAGCGTGGAATTACAGCCTGAGCCACCGAGTCCAGCTGAATTTTTTTTTTAGATTCTTTAAATGCATTTGCCCATTTCATGATGGATGATTTATGAGTGCACCTGCCCACACCGTGCTGAATGCTTAGCAATTTTTGACCAAAAAAATGCATGACCCCTGTGCCCCACCCTCCCTATTCACCCAACCTCATCCCAAGTGACTTTTTTTTGTTTCCCAGGATGAACAAAGTCCTCAAAAGGAAACGTTTTGCCAATATGGAAGAGGTGAAACAAAAGACAACAGAAGTACTAAAAGGCATCAGCACGGACAAGCTCAAAAACTGTTTTGAGAGTGGAAAAAGTGTCCTGATATGTGTACTGCATCAAATGGAAAGAGCTTTGAAGGCAACTGAAGTTTAAACATATAAAATACATGCACAATTTTTTCTAAACAAATTCTGGGTTTTTTGGGTCTCCCCGTACAGTGTGTGGATCTGGAACATAAATGTTCTTGTCTGTTTGTGAGTTAGGAAAAAAGTATAGCAAGAAAAACAAATATCCTTCTTGTGGCCAACATTTTGCATCTTCAACTGCAGGCATAAAAAGGAATGAGCCAGTCTTTGCTTCTTGCCCTGAGGGCAGTCTGTGCTGACTAGGAATGCACTGTCTCTGAGAGCCAAGGGCTCTTCCTGACCCCCTAAGCTGTCTGCTGAGGCCCAAGCCTGCCCTGAGGCTCTTTGCCCTTGTCTTCAATCTCAGGGGCGACCACCTGACTCCACCTGTCACTGACCTCAAGAGGTAGCCAGGGAGCAGGCTGGCTCCAGACAGTGACTGCTAGGTAAGGTCCAGGAAAGCCAAGGGCCTGGGCCGGGCACATGGGGTGGCCTTGTAGAATGAAACAGCCAGCCTTACAAAAATGACATATGAAGGCCTTGAGGAAAACTGCCTACCTTGCGAAGACATAAAGTTTAGTCAGTATTAAAGGGAAGAGAGGAAATGGGAAAACTTTCTCCAGATATCAAATGGGATATTATAAGGAGGCTGGAAACCAATTATTCTCAAGGAAGAAAGAGAAGCCGAAATAATAGGTGCTGAGGGGAAATTTTCGTGTCGTATAGTCTGAGGCTCCTTAGGACTGTGAGAAGGCTAAGTGATAGGATTGCCTTGGGAGATGGCCAGCTCATCACTTTCAGCAGAGTCGCTTAATAGCAGAATCTGCCCAGGAATTGAACTCGATACCTTGAGACAAGCCCCTTGTAATGTGAGTCACTAAGAGAAAATGAAAGAAAGCCGAAGCAAGAGAAAGGAAGGGGAGGGAGGAAGAGGAAAGAAAAAAAAGGGAGAAAGTGATAACCTGATAACAAGATAGAAGATGCACACTTTCCCAATCAGTCTCTTTAAAGTTCTTGACCAGAATGTTTTAAATTAAAGAACAGGATCAGGCACTTTGCTCCATTAAGAGACTATTATGCTTTGATAGAAGCAACTCTCTGTAAACAAGTAAGTGGATAAATAAATAGGAAATAGAAAGAACTGAATGTTGCTGATACATTTGTGTTTGTGTCTTAATAATATAGTCACTTATCGAAATATTTGCCACTGTTTTTTCTCACTAAACCTGTGGCTGGAATCATCTCAAAAAAAGTGGTGACCTGGGAGTTCCCACAAAGGAGTGCCCCAAATTGTTCTGTGATGGAATTGGTTGGGTTTCCAAGCAAGAAATGCCAGGGTGATTCGTCCAAAGCATTTATTAGGGGAACTTACTTATAGTGTGGGCTGGAGAGACACACAGCAAGAGAAAAGGGGTGTTCTACTTGCGTATGTCTGCAGCAAAGGGGTTGGAGTAGGGAGTTTATACGAGGGTTTAAGGAATTCGACTCAGGACCAGGGTCAGTTTCTTTCAATGTTTTGGGCAGCAACCTAGATAATTTTATCAGTGCCTGGTAATGTTCAAGGCCTGAGCTTGAGTTCAAGTCTGCAGGAGAAAACCTGCCCCTGGTTGGGCCAACGAGTGATCAAGTTACTCTGTATTTTTCAGTTAGGGCAGGAAAAAAATATCAGGAAAACTGGAGGAACCTATGGATACTAGGCAAGTGTGAGGAATGTGTTGTTGTAATTTTATTTTACAGTATGCATGGCAGGGCTAAGTACAATTATTTCTGTTTTCCTGGTTCAGTGCCCCAAGTGACTACCCAGAGGCACAGTAGAGGTAGCCACGTTAGTCTCATCTTCCATTCTGAGCTCTGCTTCTCAGTCTTAGCTCAGTCCTCTATGCTATGGCCAAAGGACTGGAGTCCTTTGAGGGAGATGTTAAAAAAAAAATGCCAGTGTTGGGCTCACTCCAGATCAATTCAACCAGAACTCTGGGGATGGGACCCCAGTACCTTTTTAAAATTAAAATTTCAGGCATTCTCATGAAGCCCTGATGTAAGCTGTCTTGAATACTTGAATTTTGCTTCTATCAAAGACAACTAGGTAACTTTGGGGGGCTCTGAGGCTACTTCCATGGGGCTGAGCTGCCATCCCTTGCTATGGTAACTGGCCCCGGCTGGTGCTGAGTCCTGACTGCAGTAGTCAGCAGTTGGACAGAGACCCAGCCACTGTCAAGTGGCATATATCCCTGATGACAGAGACCAGAGAGAGGAATGGAACCAGTAGGGAGTGTCAGAACCAGTAGGGAATGTCGTGTGGCCAATAACTTGTTCTGCTGCTTGGATTGAGGACCCTTTGGGAAACCAGGGTTGTTGGGGGAGGCAAACTTGAATAAGGTTGGCTAGTGCAGAAGAATAGGGTGTCGAGTGGGTGAGCAGAGGGGAGGGGGGTGTGGGTCTTGACCTCAGGCAGCAGTGCCCTGGGAGTTAGAACTCAGAGGCCAAACTTGTGCCCCACCAGGGTCAGCCATGTAGGGACTCGAGATCAGTCCGTCAGGTCAGAGCTGGGAACCTGGGGCAGAGGAACCACAGCACTGAGGCCCTAGAAGGAAGACACAAATGCAGAGATGAATACACCGGCTTGGAGAAGCAGGTCGCCCTGGCCGCCCTCCTGCAGTCTGGCTGTGTGAGGAGCCTGCCCCTGCCCACTCAGCTATTTCACAAGATGAAAATACCAGGCCTCTTATTTAAAAAAGAGAAAAAAGTGATGTTTAAAGTACTAAAATATAAAGCGCATTCCTGTCTTCCATGGCTTCTCTCGCAACGTGTCATGGTGACTTTTATTTGCTATTTAATGTGTTTCTAAGAAAAGAAAAATTGAAAATTTAAATTATTAGCATGAACTTTACTGTTCCACGTTAGTTTTAAATGCAAATGTAAAAAGCATTCAATGCTTACACAGAATCCCTGAAATGACACAATTCGTATTTCATAGCTCATGCATGCATATGTATTTTGTTCTTACCAGAACAGTGGAAACACAGCAAAGAACGAACTCAATTGTTTTTATTTCACTTTTTAATATGTGCACATTTTACTGACTCTCTACCTTTGCCTTACTGAGGACTAAGCAGGGATTTAAAGGAAAGGAAATATGGGTTGCTCCCTTTTTCCTCCTTTTATGTCATCATTTTCAGTTGAAGTGGTTGGAAATAACTGGAAGTAACACAAGGAAGTAACACAAAGATTTGATTGCGTTCCTAGGTCGTTTGTGTTTCTTAGAACAGAACTGCCTTCTTTCTGTGTTTGTGACAAGTCCCGTTTGAAGGGAAGGTGTAGCCTCTCAGAGCTGTCATACCCCTGCATGCTCAGGGGTAGACTAACATGGGGTCCTTGTTCTCACTTGAGCCTTGCTTTATGCTTTGTGGGCCCACTGCAATTCCGTGCTCATGGGGCATCCAGAGTGCTTTCCTAACAGGGGGCGAGGAACTCCCAGGAACATGCACATGGACCTTATTGCCTCTGCTCACGTGCATGTTCCATGTCCCATTGAACTTCACTGACAAAACACACATTCAAAGATAAAATTAAGAATTTCTAGGTAGGAACTGTAGAGCATGAAACCAAGCACTTTTGAAGGGCCCTGCGTGACTATGCAGGTTGTACGTCCATGAAGCTCATTCTGATGAAGAGACAAGAGTGGGGAGCTAGGGTTGTGCTTTGTAACCAAGAATGATTTCCTTCTGGTTTTATTTTAATTTAGATTTTTAAAACCGAGGAGCTTATTTTTATTTAGAAATGTTATCACTTCTGTAATTAACCTCGCATTACAAGCCAAATCAGCTCCTGCCTGGATTAATTTGAGCAGGGGAATACAGAGCTGGATAAGGAGCAGGATTAGCAGCTGGGGAAGTCAGAAATCCCTGAAGAGCTGTCAGTCAGGCTGGATGGAGCTGAGGGAAAAGTCAAATGCTTAGGTATCAGATCTGGGATGCCATTGTGGCAATGGGCCAGTCCTAGAGGATGGAAGAGCCAGCAGCAGGGCAGGTGAAGAGGAAAAAGGGGATGCAACAGACAGGGACAGGGACAGACACTGGGAAGTTTCAGCCAAGGCAACTGGTAACTGTCCTGGCTGGTGGGCTGAGGGCAGTGACTGGGAGGGCTCAGGACAGTCATGACAGGCACCCAGACTGGCCGAATCACAGAGTCTGACTTCATTATTGGTAGTAAGTTTAAAGCATGGGACATTAGTTTCTGGGGGAACTAAGTACAGAAGGTCAGGCAAGGCTGATTCCAACTCTCAGAGGAACTGGAGGAGATGAAGGCAAGAATTCAAGAGCTTTAATACAGACATTGGTATGGTAGACAAGGCAAGATTTTTTTTTTTTTTGAGTTGGGGTCTCACTCTGTCGCTCAGACTGGAGTACAGTGGCTGCTCCCGGCCACTGCAGCCTCAACCTGCTGGGCTTCGGCGATCCTTCCGCCTCAGCTTTCCAAGTAGCTGGAATTACAGGCATGCGCTACCATGCCCGGCTGATTTTTTTGATTTATTGTAGTGATAAGGTCTCGCTGCCCAGGAGGGTCTCGAACCCACAGGCTCAGGCAATCCACTTACCTCAGCCTCCCAAAGGCGCGGGATTACAGGCTGAGCCACTGAGCCCGGCAAGGCAAGATTTAAAAAAAATTTTTATTTTAAAGTGGGTACAATTCAGGGCTAGGTATACAAATAGTCATTGTACAGGTAAAGTTTGGGCCTCACTTTGGTCTTCACAGACCTGGTTTGAGATCAGGTACACTTATTGATGAAGTGTGCCCTCCTCTCCCCTGGTAGTTTCCCACTACTGCCAATCCTTTTCTTATAGTATTATGATAGTTTTTTGTTTTGTTTTGTTTTTGTGTCAGTCTTACTCCGTCACTCAGGCTGGAGTACAGTGGCATGCTTATGGCCACCGCAGCCTTGACCTGCTGGGCTCAGGCGATCCTCCTGCCTCAGCCTTCCAAGTAGCTGAAACTACAGGCACATACCACCACACCTGGCTAATTTTTTTTTAGTTGTAGAGATGAGGTCTCACCAAGTTGCTCAGGCTGGTCTCGAATCCCTGGGCTCAGGCAATCCTCTCGCCTCCACCTCCCAAAGTGCTGGGATTACGGGCATGAGTCACTGGGCCCAGTTGCAAGTTTTTGTTGTAAGAAACAAGGCAAGGAATCTCAGCCCTGGATATGAGATCCAACGCTAGGGCAGGAGCATTACCAGGTTCAACGAGTGTGAGTTCCTAAACTCCAATAATTCTTTTATTTCTCTGACCACAGGATCAGCCCCAGGGCCTGAGAGTGGGCAAGGGGGCCCCAGCTGGGTGTTTGGAAAGACATAGGAGAGGGAAGCCATTACTTTATGCACACCATTTCTGTTGGAATGCATTGATTTACTCCTTCATTTATATTTTGTATACAGGAAGAAACAACACATTGGCCCTCCTTTCTCCAGATAGAATGTGATTGCAAATAATGCTGAACTGTACATCCATGTTAGGCTGTTAAGCAATTCTAGGGGCTAGGATTCCCCTGATTCTGCACTGACCCTTCTTCCTTAAAAGTCCTAGTGCAAATAAAAACCCACATGGCAAATTGTTTAAAATCGACCAACTGCAAATAAATAAATAAATCTATATATTGGAATCAGTTGGCAAACATTAAATATCACAGTCATCTTTAAACTATAGCTCATCCTCAATCAAATGGCATGCCCCTCAGCAGGCTGAGCACAGGTGATGTGATCTGTCACACTTCCAGCCACTCTAAAAGAGGCCAAGGTGACGTGATTCCCCATCACTCGAGGCCCAGGTCACTGCAGGACTCACTGCAGTTCCAGAATGCTCTAACCTGCAGAAAATTGCACTTCCTCTGAGCCAAGAATCCCAAGGCATCTCATTCCAGGGCACATGGCTGATGTGTGTGGGTTTGTGGGACTGTGTGACTGGGGAGCCTACATTTCTAAGGATGACTTTGGTTAGTGACTGCAGTGCAGCTTAATTATTAACATATTGTCCCTGGGCTTCCAAATCACAACTTCTGTATCTGTTTCTTGCTTCTTTCTTTCCATTATCCATGAGGTTTTGAATACCTTTGGGAAACCCAAACAACAACCCTCTTTTACTATAGGGAAAGGAAAGGGCAGGCAGTTTGAATTCTTTGACATTTCCCTGAAGTGGTCCGAAGATCTGATCTAGTGACTTAGTACCGCATGTATAATTAATTGGCAGCATGTTCACAGCTCCTACTAAGTTGCCTGATTTACATAGTGAAGCTAGCAGATGTGGGGCTGGTCTGTCAGCCAATGAGAATTCTTAAGGACAGCCAACACAAGGTCATGCATGAAGATTGGAATGAAGATTGTGTCTTGACAGGCCTTAGAGGGAAGTGAAAATAACCAGGCTTTGATTTGCACCTATGGCTACTGCAGGCTCCAAAAGATGTCATTTTTAGATATTTCCTGTGTTTTCCTTTAGATTCACAATACGTCAGGCTCAGCTAAATGAAGAACTAAATTAAAACTGTCACTTCAGCTCATAAATAACAGATGTCTAATGCATTTAATTATTTATAGTCTTGAATCTTTCAAAAATGAAAATGACTACACACATTTTTAATGCAGTTCTTAGTAATTTGCCGCCTGACTGATAAGATTTGCTGATAATCCTGGCTTGCAAACATGAAAAATAAAACGGAGACCGACTCGTTTGTTTCACGAGACTGCTTCTTTGCTCCCTTGTGGCTTTAACAAAATTTAAATTAAAGTGAAATCTAATCACAACAAAATGATGTTTATATACTCATATTAATAATTGAGTTTTCTGAGATCATGAAGTAGGTACCTGAATGCCAGAGATTTTGCATTGCCTGAAAAGTCAATGTCTTATCCTTCTCCAGACTGTCTCCTGGCCAGAAGGTTGTGTTTATACTGATCAGGGTTTAATAGAGAAAGCCCAAACAAATGGCTCCTGAGCATGACTCCTGGATCATATCGGCAAGTTTGGCCAACTATGGTTAAAAAGGCTGTTGCGATTTAGGAACTCCAGGAAGTGCCCTTCTTCCTCAGAGTCTCTTTATTTGGGTGAAAAATCTTTCAGGTGTCCATTAAGGTCCCCAAATGACTTAGATTCACACTAAGGTATAAATGCAAATGTTGGATTCTGAGATAATTTTTTTTTTTTTGGAAGAGGAGAGATGATACAGTTAAGATGCCTTGATTAGTTGAGTAAATACTTTCTTTGTGAAGATAAACATTTGCTTTTGGTCTAGTAGTGTAATGAAAAGTGAATTAATTTTGAGGGCCATAAAAACCTAGGTTTGAATCCTGATTATAACAGTTATAGCATCCTTGAGTAAGTTATTTAAAATCTTTAGGGTTCAGTTTCCTTATTTCTAAAATGGACATAATCATACCTGCCTCCCAGGGATGCTATAAAGAGTAAATGATGCAACATAGGAAAAATACCTATATTTAGTAAGTACACTAAAATATTAAGAATGCTTGTATCTGGCTGGGAGAAAAGCAACAAACTGCACATTAATGGAAGTATTATATAGTTGTTTCCTAATGTTCTTCTCACCAGAGGTCCCTGCATCTAATGTTCCCCAACTCTGCTATTACTTATGCAAAAACCTTTTTTTTTTTGAGTTGGAATCTAACTCTGTCACCCAGACTGGAGTGCAATGGCCGCTCCAGGCCACCGCAGCCTTGACCTGCTGGGCTCCTGGTCAGCCTTCCAAGTAGCTGGAACTACAGGCGCGCTACCACGCCTGGCTAATTTTTGATTTATTGTAAAGATGAGGTCTCGCCAAGTTGCCCTGGTGGGTCTCGAACCCGTGGGTTTAGGCAATCCACTCACCTCAGCCTCCCAAAGCGCTGGGATTACAGGCTGAATCTTCCAGCCCGGCTTGCAAAAATCTTTATTGACATCTCACTTCTGCTCATGCTTTCCTCTGTGATTTCTCTGGACTGTTTCACTAGTCATTACTGCTCAGACGTGTGCTAAGGAATAAAGTGGTCAGTCCCCTCAGCTGAGAAAGACCCAGTTCCCAGCTTGTCCACAGTCATGTGTAACACCAGTGGGACACTGTGCCAGTGGGTCTCTGGCACATCTCAGGACCCATGGCATGTACCCCAGAGGTCTCAGGGTGGCCAGATACTGGCAGGGACCATGTGAAGGTCCCAGGAAAATCTGGGGGTTCCGGGGGGACTGTAGTGAAGTGGAAAGACCATGGCTGTCTATAATGGTGTAGTGACTTGTACTCAGCTCTAGATTGTTGCCATGTGTGAACATAGGCCCAGTGTTGCCATGGCTTCAGATTTTTCAAGAGAAGCCAGATACCAAGATATTTGTGTGAAAACTTTCAAGTTTTCATGGTGGAAAGCTATTCACATGAAGCAAAACAAAATAGAACCTGTAAATATCAATACCGTGCTCTCCAAACAAAGCTAACCATGTGTTTTCAGGTCTGACCTATGGGCTTAAGGTGTTTTATTGGCCAGAACTCCTGGGTGCCATTTATTTCTCAGGAGACTTGGATTTCCTGAGAGCAGTTATAATTTCTCCTCTAGTAGCTATACTGATTTTCTTCCTTCTCTCATGGGGCTTATGACATTTTGATATAGCCATTTTGTTGCTGTATCTATTTTGTGACCATAAAATATAAGTATTGAACTTGAAAAAAATCAAGTGATGTCCTTACACCTCACTCTATCCCTGACTTTCAACCCTCATCCTCTTTCTATCACCAAATCTTACCCTCGCCCCAAGGCTCTGAGGTAAAGAGGAGTTCAGAGATGAGATAAGAATGTCTATAGTGCACTAATCTTGATGATAAAAAAGGCTTGCGTTTTAGTGGTTTAAATTTTAGGCCTTGTGAAATGTCCCAATATTAAAACAAAATATCCTATTTGAGATCTTGAAGAAATGAGTGTTCTTAGCTCTACTTCCATTTGGCGGAGATTGCCCCTCAAAGGAATATTATAGATTTATAATTTCTTATCCCAAGATGTGGAGCAGGTAGATTTCAGAATTCAGAGTTGCTTGAATGTTGGAAATATAACACATTAAATTATGGAATACCTTCAACAGAGTCTGGAGTCGCACCTCATAATCAAATATACCATTATTTCTTTAGCAAAATATGGATATTCGTGCTAAGTGGGATAAATAAAGAGCATAAATAGCCACATGCTAGTTCAGGTCAGGTTTTGATGCCAATTGAATTACAAAAAGTTCTGGAAAATATTCTGACTTTCAGAGATTTTTGATGTCAGAATTATGGATGAGGGATTATAAACCTACACACGAAACACAGTTGTTGCTGTGTGGTGATCTCCTCAGCATGGCGTCAATAAAAAATCCCATTTTGAGCTTCTTTAGACTAATCCATGTCTCCTTGTCTTATTAAATGTATAGTTACATAAGATGATTTTAATTTTCTCTCTTTTCTAAATTACTACAGTGAATTTATATTTTATGTTACTTTTTGTTTTTCATAATCCCCAATGTGATAGTCTGAATGTATATTTCAAAACTAGAAAATTCATTAATAACTTCCCTTGAAATTTTATAAAGTTAAGATAGTAGGATGTCCGTATTTAGTGTGTGTGTGTGGGAGTGGCCTGCTGATAATAACTTCTATTTTGCTTTTCCCTGTAATAGAAAGAAGTTCTCCTGCCTGTGGGTACCTCCTTAGAAAGAGGTGGAGGAATTCCCTCCTTGCTCACCAACTTCCTCTTCTTCTCTTCACCCTTTGGTCCTCACAGGGATAAACAGGCCTGCCTCTGTGTTTCTACAGTTTTATTTAGATAATGGTGAGACACTTAGGTTTTAGGGGGTAAAGAGACGCCCCTAGAAGAGAAGGTAGAGCTTCAAGTTTCACAAGGATGGATGGATGAGTGGATAGGGTGAATGGATAGGTATATGAGTGTATAGACGGTTGGATAGATGAATGGATGGATTATTGGACTCATGCTGGCATAACCCCTTTGAGGCAGCATGTTCTCAGAGATTGGCCACACGGCTCTGAACTGGTTGATAATTAATAGTGGTGTCACTTAGAGTCCAGAGAACTTACACTGAGGGAATAGAGCTGGGATCTGATTAATAAAAACTCCTTGGATCAGCAGGGTCTGAAGTCTCTATAGTACCACTGCGAGGCAGAGAAAAGCAAGGGCTGAGAAGGAAGCTGAAACAGGCACAGGCTTCCTCCTGCTCGGAGATGAGTCTGAGGTCTTTCTTTCCGGACTAAGTTCCTGGAGATCTTGAATCAAGAGAGAATGGGCAGCTCCTAGAAGATAGTGCCGGACTTGACCAGTTTGAGAAAAGCAAATGTGACATTCCTTGCATCTTAAGACTGAGGATCTGTCTATGTTACAACTGAAAAAAATGGGTTATAATATAGAAAACAATTACATCCAGGTTTTAAGAATTTGAGTGTCTTTTGTATTATTCTGGAGTATTATCTGGCCCATGTAACAATGATATCAAAAAGAGAAAAGAATAAATTGATCAAAGTTCTGACATGGTAAGGAGATACTAGACATCTAAAGGAGGGTTCAAGGGCAGATGGCAGGAAGAGAAAACGCCATAGAGACTGACAGTGGGGGGAAACCTGCTCCACAGGTTTACCGGGAGGTCAGCTAGCTTTCAGAGAAAATCAGTTGATCTGTAGCTTTCAGCCTTGGATTCTTTGACTCTAGAGGTCAATGCATATTGTGCTGGGACTCCATGAGTAATTTTCTGAATCTCTAAAAGTCAGATGGAAATCATGCATTTCCCTCTGCAATGGCTGTGTGGACTAGCGAAAACACATACTGCTTTGCTTTTGCCAGAGATGCTGTTGCTTGAGTGTGGAAACTGTGATTATCAACACTGATCAGATGCTGTGTATAGTTCCAAGGTGTATCAATGATTAATAGAAAAATGGAGTAAATTAAGTAATCATTGGCCCAACAAATGTAGTTTATTTGGCAGTGAAACATACTGTGAAAACATAGTGATCATTTGGGTAGATTTATAAATGAGGCTTTTCAGGAAAAGGCTGGGAACCCCTGGGGACATGGTTCTGCCTCCCACAATCTCTGAAACCAGGTAGCTGGCCATGCCTGTGTCTCCTTTCCTGACTCAGTGGCATCTGTCCCTGTGGGCTGTGCTGATGGGTGGCAGCTGCCTGCCTCCCAATGGAGCTCTTCTTTAAATCCTTAAATCAAGAGGGAGCCTTCTGTTTTCAAAAGAGTGGAAGATTTTATTTTTTTCTTGTTGATGAACATTTAATCGGGCAAGTTCTCATTAAATGAACTTGGACCAGTCTTCCTACAGCTTTGTTGACACAGGACTCTTTGAGTCTCTTTTTTCTCTGTCATTTTCATTTACCACTTGCTTCTTCCTCCTGCTGTCTAACCGTGGACGCTCTGTTTCTCCCACTCCACATACATTTCCATGGCTTCTACTCCTGACAAACTGCCTCTCAACCGTTCCCTCCAGCCCTGGTCCATCGGTGTTTCTTCCTCATGATGGTTCTATTACTATGCAGCTTCTACTCTGTGCTGGGCACTGGATTGGCTCATGTGCAAAGTTCCCTGAAATGACTAGTTGCTCAATAAATGTTGATCTCTTTCTATCTTCCACACTGCATTATCATGCAGAATAATTCTCATTTTACCCTTTCCATATGAAGTTGTGTTATTAGGGCACAGGAAATCTTGTAGCTACTCAGTCTTCCGCTGTGGTAAGAGAGTTGGTGGAGGGAGAATATGCACATACTCCCTTGTGGATCTGCCCTAAGCATCCCTAAAGATGTCAGCTCACAGGGGAGTGGCAGAATCCAAAACACAATTGGGATTCTGCTGGCAATCTAATTCCCCATCTGGACTGTGGCATTTTCCTCTGGATGCCTTGGTCTGATGTACTTAGGGAAGGACTCCTATTCCAGCCTAGGAATCTAGAAATTAGAAAGGGGAAAGGGAAGCACTTTCCTCTAAACCTGGGCTTAAACTGTAACCTTTAGTATAGTCAGACTACTGTTTAATTGTTATTTTCCCTTGGCTGAAAACTCAACTCTTCTTCAATTGTGCCTGATTCTTTGTAGAGGGTTTGGGGTTTACTGGTGGCTGTCCCCAACCCACACCATGAGGCTATGGACCATTTGGCTTAAGATGCTTCAATCCTTCCAAATTGGAGGGAAAACAAAAATCCCAGTCCCTTAGAATACAAATTGGTTATATTGGTTTCTTAGGGCTGCCATAGAAATGACCATAAACTGGACAACTTAAGACAACAGAAATTCATTCCCTCACAATTGAGGAGGACATAAGTAAAAAGCAGGTTGTTGGCAGGGTTGGTTTCTCCTCTGAGGGAGAAAAAGCCCCGTGACTGTCTCCTGGCTTCTGATGTTTGCCAGCAACTCTTGGTGTTCTTTAGCTTATAGAAGCTCCACTCCAATCTCTGCCTTCATCTTTGCATCATCTTCATCTCACTTTTTTGTGTGTTCTTTTCTGTTTCTTATTGAATTTTCACTGGATTTAGGGCCCACCAGAATCCAATATAGTCTCACCTTGATCCTTATCTTAATCATATCTGCAAAGAACCAATTACAAACAAGGTCCCATTCTGAGGGTGGACGTGAATGTTTGGGAGATATTATTCAACTCACTACAGTGGTCAACAAGGCATGTATTTTATAACACAAGCCCTTATCTACTTGGCCTCTGAAAGGCAATCCCTCATGCCTTATAAAATACTGTTTAAGACCAGGCATGGTGGCTCATGCCTGAAATCCCTGTGCTTTGGGGGGCCAAGGTGGGAGGATGGCTTGGGATTAGGAGCTCAAGAGAAGCCTGAGCAACATAGCAAGATTGTATCCAACATTTTTTAAAAAATTGGTAGAACACAGTGCTGCATGCCTATAGTTCCAGCTACTTGGGAGGCTGAGGTGGGAGGATTGCTTGAGCTTAAGAGTTCGAAACTGTGGTGAGCTATGGCAGCACCACTACTCCAACCTAGATGACAGAGCAAGACCCTGTCTCAAACAAACACAACAACAAACTCTTGCTGTCTGCAAGTGCTTTTACATCTAATATCTAATACAAGCCCTTCTCTGTAAGACAACTGGATGGACCTTAGTTTTTTAGAATTTCACCTGTAGAATGTACACAACACATGATTTGACCAAGGTAAGTTGCAGAGCCCATGTCCCCCTGATTCTCAGGAAGCAATGCACTGGAGAAAGCTGATAATTCAGAAATGATATTCTTGCTTGTCCCTCCTCTCTTTTGGAATGTGTATTGGGGAAAAGATGCTATGCCTTTCTTTTAATTTTGTGTTCGACAATCACACTTGGTGACATAGGGGTAAGCTCACTGAAGTTTTGACATAAGAAGCAACTGTGGAAATGTCTCTTCTTTCCCTGTCCTCACCTCTCCACAACGAGGCTGCATTCATTCCCTCCCTCGCCACCCTCCAGGCCTACTTCCATGTGGCTCAGTGTTCTAGCACCATCACCACCACGTCCCTCAAATCAATCTCCTCAGTTGGAGTCCAGGCTCTGAAGACTGCCCTTGGAAGTAGCAGCAGGTTTCCTGATGCATAGTCCCTAATGGAGGAGTTTATTAAGAGGTAAACTGAGGCGGCTGAGGTTGAGCCTTCTTTCAAAAAATACAGTTTTAAAAAAAACACATGAGACGTATGAATCTAACATATCAGCAGATCATTTAGAAAATGCACACACAGAAATCACATGCTGAGCTGTGTGCCTGAAAACCTTTTGGCTCCAAGGCAGTGCTTTAAAGTAGAAAGAGCAGACTTGGAATTGGGAAATGCAGGTGTTAGGGGGTGAATGGTGATTCCTCCCACCCATAATTCATATACTGAAGCCATAACACCCAGTGCCTCAGAATGTGACTGGATTTGGAAAAAGAGCCTTTAAAGAGGCAATTAAGTTAAAATGAGGCTCTTAAGTAGGTAGAGGGTTCTAATTTATTCTGGCTGATGTCCTTACAGGAGAAGGAAATTTGGTCACATAAAAGAGACACCAGAGGTGCCTGTGCACAGAGATCACATGAAGTGGCAGCAAGAGGGAGGCCAAGGAGAGAGGCTTCAACCCTGCTAACATCTAATCTTGGACTTTCACACTCTAGAACTGTGAGAAAATATATTTCTGTTCTTTAAGCCATCCTGACTAGGGTATTTTGCTATGGTAACCCTAGCAAACCAATATAGCAGGTGGTGACACTTAGTGTATTCCTTTACTTGAGCCTCAATTTTCTCAGCAGTAAAATGGGGATAGTAATAGCTCTTTGTTTCTACCCAACCTGAGATAGCATTTCCTAAAGTTTTTTTATACATTGAATTTCATCAAAATAAAAATGAAATAGTTGTAAAATACATCATCCATGTGGGTCAGTCCCAGAACAGCATCAGGGTAAAAACAAAAAACAAAAAAATGGTCCACATAGCTAGGATAATAACTCGGGAACTTTGACAGGGTGTCTTGAATGCCATGGAGAGGACACAAATTGTCATTCCCAACTTCCTTGCTCTTTTTTGTTGGAGTCTTACTCTGTTGCCTAGGCTGGAGTGCAGTGGCATGCTCACGACCACTGCAGCCTTGACCTGATGGCCTCAAGTGATCCTTTCACCTCAGCCTTCCAAGTAGCTGGAACTACAGTCACACAGCACCATGCTTGGCTAATTTTTTTGATTTTTTGTAGAGATGAGGTCTCGCCAAGTTACCCAGGCTGGTCTCGAATCCCTGGGCTCAGGCAATTCTTTCGCCACCGCTTCCCAAAGTGCTGGGATTACAGGTATGAGCCACCAGGCCTGGCTCCTCACTCTTGTCCTTCTTGCCTATCTCACTTCCCCACCACCAAGGCAAAAGATACTAATGATGGGTAAACTGGAGCCTTCTTTAGACGGTTGGGATAGTGGATGGATAGGGACACAAAGACATTTAACATGATGGGATAGATGTTACTAGCTTGAAGACCAGAAAATTTCTTTTGACCCAAAGAGTTGGGGGGTGGTAGATAGTGATTGCCATAGTCTCAAGCCACACTCGCCTGGTGAAATCAGAGACTCTCCAAGTGGTGGAGAATACAGTACCTCTGTTTATAAAGGTGCTAGAGAGGCTGCACATTGCGGTTCTAATGCAATTTGCAGGAGTCTCTGGGGCTCCTGACTTCTTTAGTGCTGAGAGGAAAAAAAATCTTCAGGGTAAATAATCATTTCTGATTGTACTGGCAGATTAGTGGTTTACAAGGAGTGGGAGAAGTTTGCCTCCCCACCCTCAACTGCACTCCCAGGGATATTTAGCTTGTCTAAAGACATTTTGGATTTCATAGCTGAAGGGTGGGGGAGATGCTACTAGCATCTAGTGGGTAGAGGTGAGGGTGCTGCCAAACATCCCACAGTACACAGAACAGCCCCACAACAAACATGTTCTGGACTCTAGCATCAGAAGTGTGGAGGTTGAGAAACCCTGCTGTATACCTTCCTGGTCATCTCTATCCACCACAAGCCCTCATTCCCTGCCTCCTTATCCCATCTCAGTGTCATTCTGACACAGTCCTATCCCCATTGCTAGGGATCAACTTCTAAGGAAGGAAATAGGCTATTTCTGGGAGAGTAGATAGGAACTGGAAATTAAGAGATTCTGATTGAGGGTTGGAGAGAAAAGGGAGGTCAGAGTGGTTTGATTTCCTTGTTATTAAAAATGGGAAGTAGGGTTTAAAGAATGAAGAGGAACAAAGGGCATATATGTTAAGAAGATGACTGTATGCAAATAAAATCCAGTTAGAGTCCAAAAGCCGGGAATTGAAACAGGTCGTAAGTAAACGGCATCCATTTTCAGATGAAAAGAAGACAGCGGGTCGCATCAGGCTGGAAAAGCATGTTGACTTGGCAAACAGATTTCACATTGACATTTCCCAGCTACCACAGGAATGACAAAGGCAGAAAAATACCAAAAGACAATCTGATCGTGGTGGTGGTACTGCTTTAACAATGTTTTTGCACCAGTGCAGGGTTTCACAACGCTGCGTTGGTGAGATGCTGCCCTTTCCAAACTTCCGTGGAAATATTTTCCATCATTTTGACATTTCATTTAAAATGAAATATAGGAGATATTAAAAATTCATGTTCATGACAGGTATTATTTGTTTGACTTTGAAATATACAGTGAACACACTGTTAATGAACAGTGAGGGAAGTGTCAGTATTGTGTGTGCGTGCATATTCATGGACTGCTTCCTGACTTCAGAAGAAAACAATTGCAGAATCAAAGAAGGTTGACCTTTTATGGTTCTAAAATCCATGAATGTGTGGTTATGAATAATTGAATATGGAATAATAAAAATGACCCTTTTTGGGGGTAGTTCAGGTAAAAGCAAAATGCCATGACTCTATCCTAGAAACACGAACCTCAATTATTTCTGAATTTGCATGAATTACATGAATATCTCACTTGAAACATTACTGGGATGCAATCACATTAATTCATCCAACTGCCAGCATGCCATCTGTGTTTCTCTGTTGTCTTTCCTCCACCCTGAGGACTGTGCAATCCTCAAGCTTGGAGGGAAATTCCTCCCTGCTTTGTACCCTCTATTCTCCTGTTTAGGCTCTCGGAGAAAGTTGCTTTTTTTCTAACCTGGGAGATAGTTTGCTATGGTTTGAATGTGTCCCCCAAATTTCCTGTGTTAGAAACTTAATTCCAATGTAACAGTGTTGGAAGGTGGGGCCAAATAAGAGGTGACTGGGTCATGAGAACTCCGTCCTCATGAATGGGTTAATGTCATTTTCTCGGGAGTGGGTTAGTTATCGTGAGAGCTGGTTTGTTATAAAAGCAACTTCTTGTTCTCTCCATTTCTACCATATGACGTAGTAAGGAAGCCCTTGCCAGATAAGAGCCCCTCATCTTGGACTTCCCAGCCTCCAGAACTGTAAGAAACAAATGTATTTTCATTATAAATTACCCAGTCTATGGTATTCTCTTATAGCAACACAGAATGGATAAAGACACAGGGTTTTTTTTTGTGTGTGTCATTGTGGGTGAAGGGAAGGAAAAGGACCATTTTGTGTCTATCACCATTAGCACAAGAGACAGAGGTGATGTCAGGTGGAGCCACTACATGGAAAGGAGACAAAAGGGTGGGAAGGGAAACGGATTTCCTCACTTAGTAAGGCCAGAGAGGGCAGTCTTCTATTTTCTTTTATTCACAAAAATAATCAAAATTATTATGACTTTTAAAAACTATAGAACTGTTTTTTGTTTTTTTGGGAGGTCAGAATCTCACTATATTGCCCAGGTTGGAGTGCAGTGGCATGCTCACAGCCACCACAGCCTTGACCTGCTGGGCTCAGGTGATCCTTCTGCCTCAGCCTTCCAAGTAGCTGGAACTACAGACACATACCACCATGCCTGGCTAATTTTTTGATTTACTGTAGAGACGAGGTCTCACCAAGTTGCCCAGGCTGGTCATAAGCCCCTGGACTCAGGCAATCCTCTTGCTTCAGCCTCCCAAAGTGCTGGGATTACAGGCTTGAGCCACTGCAACTGACCTGAACTGCTGTTTTTTTCAGAGCTGCCTATCATGAAAATTTTGTGAACATACATCAATTTTCTCACTGACTGCCTTTGTAACTTAAATGAGAGTTTCATTTCTTCATAGATCTTTCCAGAATGCTTGTCATGTGCTGGGCACAGACGAAAGACAGGTTCTAGGCCTCACAGTCCTCATAGTCTCTTGGGGAAAGACAATCCAGGAACTAGAAGTTATGAGTGATGAATGGTGCCTGCGGGGAGGGTGGGTTGCTGCAGGTGCAGGTGGTAGGGAACCAGCCTGGTCTGGGCGTTCTGAGAGAAGCTCCCAGGTGACCTTAGAGGTGGAGTGGGAGCTGGCCAGGCAGAGGAAACAATAGTTGTAAGGGCCCATGGAGAGATGCCTTCCTAAGATGACCTTCCAGTTGCCACGGAAGTAGCAAAGAGGGGAAACAAAAAGAGAAACAGACTCTCAGGGGTGAACCATGGGAGGATTCAGGAGGTCTGGATTTTGGTGTTGGCTCTGCCATATATTAAGGAACAGAGAGGTTGTGAGATTTGTTCAAGGTCACACAGTCTCTTTCCTGATTTGTAATGTCTGTGTGTGGAGTGGAGTGGAGCATGAGGGTTTTGGGGTTGTATTTACTAATCTGAAATTCTGTTTTTGAATACTAAATAATCTCTTACATTGGTCCATGTATGTAAAGAATATTGTAATTCAATAACAGTGCTTTTCTCCACTCTATAAGTTTTTCTTTCAAAATTATACATATCTCATGTGATATGGCACCAGAAAATAAACTTTAAGAGAAAAAGGGTCTCGCCCTTGTTCACCATTGCCTAGGAGAGTTCCAGGTACATCATAGTGGGTATCTGATAAATTTTATTAAAAATTAACAACTTACCTGTCAACTTATATCATAATGAGTAAAGCCAGTGAAGCACAATTTTAGGGACATGGACTGACTCCTAGTTCAGGTGAGGCTACCAGGAGGAAAAGTGGGACAAAGTGTCCACAGGTGGTGAGCTGAGTGAAGGTTTTGCTTTCCATCCGGATTTTTTTTCATCAAGTGTATTTATCTTTTCTGTCAGCCAGTTTAACATTCCTTAATTTTCAACAAAGCAAAAGTGGACTCCAAGTAGGAGATGGTGATGACAGAAGCAGAGAACAAGGCGAGTAAAGCATTAGATTCATCATTTCAACTAATCCTACAAATAGTTCAGAGAAAGTGTAATTTTTGCACCTTCTCATCCCTCCCTTGTTTCTTTTTACATTGAACTCTTCTGTCAGGCACGTCACACACTTCCATCTCTCCTTATACTTCTAGCATTCCATTCCTTTTGTTCTGCAACCCAATAAGGCTTTACAGTATCAGCTTGACGACATAATTATATCTTTACATTCTGTAGCACTTAACCCTTTCAAGGATGGTGGAATTTGGCCCTTGCAAAAAAACAAAAGTAAAATAAAGCAGCCCATTCTTCATAAAAGAGGGGATTTTTCTTCATTCTGTGGATCAGGAAGATGACACATGGCAAGAGGGCTTCCCTGGGTCACAAAGTGGATCAATACTAGTACACTCAAAGTAGGGTAATTCAAGGAAGGTTTGATAAAAAGGTTTCATAAAGGACTATTCACAAAGGTTTGCACATGGTGAAGGGAAAATCATAAGAGAGTGCAGAATCAGAGCGGTAAGCAGTGAGGTGGTTACTACTTCCAGGTGTGAAGGGAAGAAACAAGAAGTGATTAGCACAATCCAGAGAAAGAGAGGGGCTTGTGGAAGGGGCTGCCTGGAAGGAACTGGAACTTTGGTGGAGGGATGTAGCTACCTCTTTGTGACACCACAGGAAGAAAGCTGGGGAATAAATACCTCCATTCCCCTCTCTTTCATCCCTTTGATTTGGTACCAAGGCTCCCTATCAAGCAAGCCCATCTGGAAGCCAGAGGCAAGGAAGCTCATCCAGGTCCATCTCCTGGCACCAAATAGGGTGGGTAAGTGTGAAGAGTGATCTGGGGGGAAAATTGGAGATGCCTGCTACACCCCTCAATCTGTGGTGGGGTTGGGACTAGTGGCCGCATCTTCAGATTGCCCTCTGGCCACTTGTCGATGTGCCATGCCTGCTGCCTCCAGAGGAGAGAATTCCAGTTCATAGCACTTGATCCAAAACCACCTTGAGTTTTCTGCTATTTGATCTCATCTCTGGATCTCAAAGATTTCTGGTTAGAAACTTTGGTGGATTTATAATTTACCCATTTATTATCCCTGCACATCCCTTACTTTTATTTTATTTTATTTTTTACTTTAGGGTTAAAGGATACATGTGAAGATTTGCAACATAAGTAATATAGCGTACAGGTAAAGTTTGGGCTTCTAGCGAGCCCTCTCTCCTCCTGGAAGTAGTACACGATGGGTGGTTTTGCCTGCATATTCTTAACATGGATCACTGAAAGAAGTTGATTCCTGTATATCTAATAACTGATTCTACTGGCCAGTAAATATGAGAATTTATTTCTTTGCTCCTTCTGCAAGGTGATTTTTGATACAGAACAACTGACTATGTACCCTAGCTGCACATATCAGCATGCTGATTATGTGAAATCTCATAAGGAATTATAGTCAATGTCAATCATTGTGTAAGTGAAGGTCAAATTTTACATCTTCTATTGGTGTCATCAGCATTTTTAGGATAAATCTTTGAAGCACACAAATTAATATTAGGAGACATGTCAGCACTGAAGGCATCTATGAGAAATTAAATGCCTGTGGACTATGTAAGAGAGGGTGTGGGAGAAAGAAAAAAACACCAGAGTCCCCATGTACAAAATTGTTGATTTAAACTCAAGGACTGTGATCAGACAACTTTTTACAAGTGCTAAATGCAGCTCAGATATTTGAGTTAGTAAAAACTACTGCTTCCAAATTTTAAATCTTCAGTTGGTGAGCCGCTATGGAGGAAGATGCATGTACGTGTGTGTAAACACACATACATGTACACACACAGAGGCATACATTGCTGGAGCTCTATTTAAAATTATAGCTGGAGTGCATTTGTAGAGGATATATATAGCATATATATAGTAATACACACACATACACACACACACACGCACGCACGCACACCCCAAAAACAATTCCTCTGGATTAAAACAGGCCTGGGTTCAAATTTTGGCTCTACCACTTACTAACTGTGTAACTTTTCTGAGCATTAGTTTCCCTCCTATGAAAATCAGGAATAATAATAGTACTATTCACCTAATGGGGTTTGTATCCATTAGTGTTTGCCCTAATAATGCTGCCTAACAAATAACTCCCAAACCTCAGTGCCATAAAGAAAAAGTGCTTATTGTTCATTTATCTAGAGTCACATGGATTTGACTTGGCAGCTCTGCTGATTTTGACTAGGCTTGGTCACTTTTCTGGGTGTTGACTGGCTACTGGTTAATCATCTGAGGTGACTCAGGTGACTGATTGTGCTCCATATCTTTCATTTGCCAGCAGACCACCTTAGGCATAGTCTTATGGTGATATCAGGCAGAGGGCAAGAGCAGCAAGTACTTTTCAAGCCTCTGATTGCTTTATGGTTGATGATATACTATTGGCCAGGGCTATCACATGGCTGAGCCTTAAGTAAGAGTGGGAGGCAATACATAGTTACATGCAAAGAATGTGGATACAAGGAGAGATAAAGAATTGGGTTCATTAATGCAATCAATCTGCTACAGGATAAGGCAGTTTAAGTGAGATAATACTTGGCAAGTACTCAGCATATGGTAGTCATTTAATAAATGGAAGTAGTTGTCATTATTATTATTCCTTCCTTATTTAAACTAAAATCTGTCAGGGTTTTACTTTTTTCTAGCCGGTTTTTGTGTGCTTTCTAAGCTTATAGAAATTCTTGCTTTAAAACAAAATGAAGAGATTTGGGTTTAAAGCCTGGCTATGAAACTTACTCTCTTACTACACCTTTACTGTGTTACGTGGTAAAAAAAAGTGTTTGCTGGGGAGCCAGACCAAACATTGGTTAAATACTGACAGACTACTTTCTGTTGTGACTTTATATATGCACTTCTCAGTCTTCTTAGCAGCAGTATGTTGATACTTTACTTATCCTGCTGGGTTTTCGTGACAATTAAATAAGAAAAATATGTTTTATATCTTTCTCAATGTTTGTCACACAGTGTGTTTATAACTTTAGTAATCTATGTTTGTAGAAAAATTAGAAAAACATTTACCAAAATTCTACTATGTACAGGTAGTGATTATTAATGTATTGATTATTTTATGAAAATTTTACATGCATGTGTTTACAAAATTAGGACCAGATTACTTAGTCTAAAAATCATTTTCCTCACTCAATATAACACGACAACAATTTCTTTATTCATCTCTTGATGAACACTGAGTTTGTTTCTATGTCTTGGCTAAGGTGAATAACAGCAGTGAACAGTGGGAGTGCAGATATCTCTTTGAACAACTGATTTTGTTTACTTCAGATATATATTCAAAAGTGAGACTGCTGGGTCACAAGGTAGTTCTACTTTCACCTTTCAGAGGAACCTCTATATGATAATGACTGTACCCACTGACATTCTCATCAAAGGCACCCTTTTATCCATATCCTCACCAACACTTGTCTTTTTGACAATAGCCACTAGGTGCGGAGTTGATATCTCACTGTGGTTTTAATTTGTATTTCCTTGATGATTAGTGATGCTAAGCATCTTTTCATGTGCCTATTGGCCACTTTTATGTCTTCTCTGGAAAAATGTCTATGTAGATCCTTTGCCCATTTTTAATTGACTTATTATTTTTGCTATTGAGTTATGTGAGTTTCTTATATATTTTGGATATTAACTCTTTATCTGGTATATAGTTTGCACATATTTTCTTCCATTCTGAAGGTTGCCTTTTCATCTTGATTGTTTTCCTTTGTTGTTCAGAAACTTTTAACTTTGATGTAGTCCCACTTGTCTATTTTTGCTTTTGTCGCTTGTGCTTTTGGTATCATATATAAAAAAAAAATCATTGCCAAGACCAATGTCAAGAATTTCCCCCCTACATTTTCTAAGTTTTGGTGTATGTATATTCCTTGAAATATTATCTACTCTAAAAAATGAAGGAAATCTTGCTGTTTGTGACAAGACAGATAAGCTTTCAGGGCATTATGCTAAGTGAAATAAGCCAGTCAGAGAAGGACAAATACCATGCTCACACTAATTTATGGAATCTAAATAAGTTAAACTCATAGAAACAGAGAATAGAATGATGGTTGCAAGGAGTTTGGGGTGAGGAAAATGGGGGATGTCGGTTAAAGGGTTCAAATTTTCAGTTATAAGATAGATAAGTTCTGGGGATCTAATGCACAACATGGTGACTATACGGTTAATAATACTGTATTGTATACTGAGAGTAGATCTTAAATGTTCTCACCAGAAAACAAAACAAATGATAAGTAGGCGAGTTGATAAAAATGTTAAATAACTTGGTTATGATAATCATTTTATAATATATATATCAAATTATACTGTAGACCTTAAAATTATACAATTTCATCAATTTTATGTTAATAAACCTGGAGAAAAATAGCATGATGTTACTCCACATGATCATATATTAAAAAAAATCATTGCCAAGACCAATGTCAAGAATTTTCCCCCTACATTTTCTAATTGTGATGTATATATGTCATGGAATATTAGCTACTCTTAAAAATGAAGGAAATTTTGCTGTTTGTGACAACACAGATAAACCTTCAGGGCATTATGCTAAGTGAAATAAGCCAGTCAGCAACAATAGACATACAGCAACAATTTTGATAAATATATAATATCCACAGTGTGTTTATATTCTAATTTATTAAGCCAATAACCTATTGTTGAATTCTTAAATTATTTCCATTTTTTTGGCCATATCAATGGCACTGCAATAAATATCATTTTATATGTTTATGCACGGACCAACTTGTTTCTTTATGTTAAATTTCTAGAAGTAAAATTCCTGGGTTAAAGAATAGTTACTAAAATGGTTAGCTGCGGTAGCTCATGCCTGCAATCCCAACACTTTGCAGGCAGAGGCGACAGGATTGCCGAGCCCAGGGTTTCAAGACCAACCTGGGAAACTTGGCAAGACCTTGTCTCTACAATAAATCAAAACTAAGAAAAAAAATTAGTCGGGCTTGGTGGCGTGCACCTGTAGTTCCAGTTACTTGGATGGCTGAGGCACAAGGATTGCCTAAACCCAGGAGGTTGAGGCTGTGGTGGCCATGACCATGCCACTGCTTTCCAGCATGGATGACAGAGTAAGACTCTGACTCCCCCCCCCAAAAAAGAGTAGTTACTAAAAAAAAAAAAAAAAAAAAAAAAAAGATTTTTTAATTGTCAAGCATGACAAACGTTTAGAAAAGTACAAAAAATAGCCATTGGAGGGTGGTGGCTGAGTCTATGGCTGTCACCCCAGGAGCAGAAGCTGTTGTGTCCTCTCTTTTTTTTACTTCCCTTTGCAACCAATAAAAGCTGTATCCTTTTTTTTTTGAGTTGGAGTCTCACTCTGTCGCCCAGGCTGGAGTGCAGTGGCCTCTCCTGGCCACCGCAGCCTCGACCTGCTGGGCTCCGGCGATCCTTCCGCCTCAAGCTGTATCATTTTTAAAAAGGTACACAAAATAGAAGTGTATAGCTCAGTCAGTCATCATCAACAAACACTCCCATAATCAACATCCACCTCAAGAAGCAAAACAGTGCCAGCCTCTAGAAACACTGCTCTCATGTACCCTCTCAATCACCATCCTTGCCTACTCCCCAAGGGTAGCCATTACCCAGGCTTTTAACACCATACTTAGATTTGACTGTTTTTGAATTTTATACAAATGGGTTAATGTATCCTTTTTTTCTGGTTTCTTTCAGTCAATATTCTGTTTGTATGTGTGAGATTCAGCCACATTGTTCCACATAGAAATAGCTGATTAATTTTCATTGTTACATATTATTTAATTGTATAAATATGTAATTTATTTATTTTACTGCTGTTGGACAATTTAGGTCATTACTATTTGGACTCTTAAGTACAATGTTACTATTTTCCTAAATATACAAGAGGGACTCAAAAAACTCCCCTGGAATTATCTTTTGAAGATAATTGCCTCTTGCACACTTGGAATTTGTTCTTCTGGATTAAACCGTCAACCAAAGTTTTTATCTGAAAGTTTTGAGAAGATTGCATCACAATTTGAGGGAGAAATGTCCCAAGTTGTGGCAAACAAGTGATTGGTTCTTTCACCATGACAATGCACCTGCCCACACCACACTGTGTTCAGCAGTTTAAAAAAAAATTTTTTTTTTGAGTTGGAGTCTCACTCTGTCGCCCAGACTGGAGTGCAGTGGCTGCTCCCGGTCACCGCAGCCTCGACCTGCTGGGCTCTGGCGATGCTTCCACCTCAGCCTTCCAAGTAGCTGGAACTGCAGGCATGCGCTACCACGCCCGGCTAATTTTATTTAATGTAGAGATGAAGGCTTGCCAAGTTGCCCGGGCGGGTCTTGAACCCACGAGCTCAGGCAATTCACTCACCTCAGCCTCCCAAGGCATGGGATTACAGGCTGAGCCACCGAGCCCGGCTGTGTTCAGCAGTTTTTGATCAAAATCAACATGACCCCTGTGCTCCACCCTCCCTATTTTCCTGATCTCTCCCTAAGTGACTTTTCCCCCTAGATGAAAAAACTCCTCAAAGGGAAACATTTTGCTGATGTGGGAGAGGTGAAACAAAAAATGGCAGAAGCATCAAAGTTGAATTCAAAAACTGTTTTGAGCAGTGGAAAAAGTGCCTTGAGGTGTATTGCAACAAATGGAGAGTACTTTGAAGGTGACTGAGGTTTAAACATATAAGAATAAATATATAATCTTTCACAAATTAATTTTGTTTTTTTTTGTGGACCCCCCCTTTCATATGTGCTTTTTGGGTGTGTATGTGTGTGCGTTTCTGTTAGATATATACCTAAAAGTACGACTGCAGGATCATAAAAGTTCATCTTTAGTAGATAGCACAAAACTCTTCCAAGGTAACTGTTTTAATGGATGCTTCTACCTGCAGTGTATGGGTTCCTGTTTGCTCTATATTCTCTTTAACACTTGAAATTAAAAAAAAAAAAAAAAAAAAAAAAAGAGAGATCCCTTCTGGTGGGTGCATTGTAGTTTTACTTTGTATTTCTTTAATAACAATAAAGTTGAACACCAGTTCATATACTTGAGCCACTTGGATATTTTCTCTCAAGATGTGCTTCTTCACATCTCTTGTCATTTTTCTACGAGTTATTTGACTTTTTAAGAAATTGATTTGTAGGAGTTCTTTTATATGCTGGATAAAGCCCTTTGTTGAAAAATGAGTTATAAATGTATTTTCTCACATTTTAGTTTTCTTTTATACTTTTTTCATGGCATCTTTGGATGAATATAGCGTCTTAATTCAAAGAGTCAAATGTATCCTTTCTACCTACTCTCCCCCTTACTATTCCTGTGTGTGTGTGTGTGTATGTGTGTGTGTGTGTGTTGTTCAAGAAAACTTTTTCTGACATGTCTTAACAAAGTGAAAAACTGTTTTTTTTTGTTGTTGTTGTTCTGGGTGCTATAACAAAGTATCATAGACTGGGTGAATTACAAATAGCAGAATTTATTTATTACAGTTCTGGAGGCTATAAGTCCAAGGTCAGTGTGGCTAGGCTCTGGATGGGGACCTCTTCTGGGTTGCAGCTCTGCTGACTGCTTGTGTTCTCACAGCGGGGAAAGTGGGCTAGAGATACTTTATAATCTCACACTAAGGCTCCACCCTCATTACCTAATTATCTTTCAAAGGCCCCACCTCCTAATACCATCACACTGGGGGTTAAGATTTCAGCATCTGAAGCTTGGGGAGATACAAACCTTTAGTTTAAAACAGATGATAATAATATTCTATATTATCTTTTAAAAAATTTTTGTTATTTTTTGTTTGGCCTTTCACATTTGGTCTTATGCCCTACCTTAAATTGAGTTTTGCTTAGAATGAGGTAGGGGTCAAATTTTGTTGTTTTCTAATATGAACATCTCATTTTTCCAGAACCCTTTAATAACAGTTTTGTTTTTTCCTCATTACTTTGTAGTTCCACCTTCATTTAAAATCAATGTCCATAAATCAATCTATCTGTTTCTGGGCTCTCTATTCTAGTCTATTGATCTATTTGTCTAAGCTTTAGTCTCTAAAGGATATTAATTTTTTAGGAAGGCTTTTGTCACATATCGGAGGGGCTATTTATTAGCTATTTTAAAAAAATGTAATAGGTTTCTTGAAATTATTACCTGACAGACCATCAGGCTGATTATGAAGAGTTTTCTAGTTGTCCCAGCTACAGAAAATTACAGAAACAAAGTCAGCAATTGAAAATTCATATTATCTTTTTTGTTGATATCCCTTCCTCCATTCCTTATCCTTTCAAACACTTCTCTTGTCTCTGATAATCTACAAAGTTTTTTACTTCTTCTTTCCTCTTTCTCAACTGGATGCCAGAAAACTGTGCAGAGACAAACAGAAACATAACTACAACACAGTTCTTCCCAAAGACATTTAAATTTTAATATGGTCTCCTTAGAGAGAGAGAGAGAGAGAGATTAAATCTCTCCAAATCCAAAAGGAATGGCTCTCTAATGATAGAATGTTAGAGTTATAAGGGTGTTCTGGGTGGTTGATTTCTTTGTTTGTACTATGGTGAAGCAGTAGTTTGAGACTTCTAGTTCTGCAGTCCAGAGATGTGACATGAGTTGCTCAAAGTCACTTAGTTAATGTGTAGAAAATACGAACAATAATCTGTTTCAGAAGATATATTTTTGAGCTTTTTAAAAGGAGTCTTTTTATTGACTTTCACATTTTATCAATGAGTATCATCCAAAGATGAGTCTTTTCTTAATTAATTAATATGGAATTGCAAGATTACATTACAGTGCTTTGTTTAAAACTCTTTTAAGCACTAGTGAAAGTCAGAAAGGCTTCACCGTAGACCTTCCTCTTGTAAAACACTACTTGTCCCCATCTGGTTCCTTTAATAAAATATTATTTTACATATCTCCTCTACCCCCCATCCCTTCCACTATGGCCCTGAGGCAGTACTTCCACTGCTTGAGTTATCTTCTGGAAAGACTTCTTTCTTGTGAAGGTCATGTTTCCTTTCTTTATTTGGGGCATCCCTCCTGACAGGAGTCAGGTGACCCTGAGAGAGAATGAAAAGTTTGTACCCCACTACCATCCTCCTTCCTCTAGATTCCATTCAGTTAGGTTAGATATGATTCAGTTCAATTCAATTCAGTTCCTTCAAGGGTTTTATTAGCACCTACTATATGCTGAGCACTGAGGTAGGCATTAGGAATACAAATAACAATCAGATAAAGCAGGCTCCCTACCCTTCTGGTGCTCATAATCTGGAGGGGAGGCTGGACATTAAACAGGTAACTACAATTAACAGGAGATTTTTGGATGACATCAAAACTACCCTCATATAAACCATATCCAGGAGGGAAGACAGGGCTGTTACTTCATTTTGGCTCAGGTTACCATGAAAATAAGACTTCCATGGTTATTTTTCCTCTGTCTAATCCACAAATTGTAATTACATTTAACCAACATTTATTGATAAACTAATTGAAAAGGGATGGTGTCTATATTGAGCAGTTAACTTGGTTTTTGGTTTTTGTTTTTGCTTTCCCACAGCCACTGTATGGAATGAATGGGAAGCAGTTTCCTACATTCCAGTCAGGAGGCTGGAGGGGGCCAGCCTCTTATCAGTTCTGCTGGCTAGGGTGTAGACACATAACCCAGGTTTGGCCAATTCATCCTCTCTCTGAATCTGAAGAGGTGATGTGAGGACACAGGGGCAGCCCTGGGGCTGAGTGAGGGTATGGTGGCAGGAGACAACAGGAGCTCCCTACTGCCTACCAAAGGGGCATACCTTTGTTATGTTCACTTTTGCCTGAACCCTCTTTGTCTCTGCCTATTTCCAGGTTACTTCTTTAGGCTTCCTGTTAAATCTCTGAATTACCCAATATTCTTCCAATAAATTCCTTTTCTGCTTAAGTTAGCTGAAGACAGTTTTTGTTATTTCTTTTTTTTATTATAAAGATGTGGGGGTACAATTCAGGGTTAGGTCTACAAATATTGATTATGCAGGTACCCTTGTAGATGAGGTGTGCCCCCCCTCCCCTAGCAGTTTCCCTCAACTACCAATCCCACCCCTCCTCCCCTGACAGTTTTCCACTACTGCCAATCCCTTTCTTATAGTATTACAATTGTCCACTTATGAGTGAGAACATATGGTACGCTGTTCTTTGTTTCTGTGATAGATCACTGAGTATGATTGACTCTAAATCCATCCAAGTTGCTGCGAAGTCCATATGTTTGTCCTTCTTTATGGTGGCATAATATTCCATTGTGTATGTGTGCCACATTTTTTAAATCCAGTTCAGCTTTGATGGGTAGCATGGTTGGTTTCATGTTTTTGCTATTGTGAATAGAGCTGAAACAAACATACGTGTGTAGGTATCTTTTTTGTAGAATGATTTGAGTTCCTCTGGGTATATTCCCGATAGGGGAATAGTTTTTGTTATTTCTTTTCTTTTCTTTTCTTTTTTTTTGAGTTGGAGTCTCACTCTGTCGCCCAGACTGGAGTGCAGTGGCCGCTCCCGGCCACCGCAGCCTTGACCTGCTGGGCTCTGGAGATCCTTCCGCCTCAGCCGTCCAAGTAGCCGGAATTACAGGCATACGCTACCACGCCCGGCTGATTTTTTAAAATTTATTTATTGTAGCGATGAGGTCTCGCTGCCCAAGCGGGTCTCGAACCTGCGGGCTCAGGCAATCCACTCACCTCAGCCTCCCAAAGGCGCGGGATTACAGGCTGAGCCACTGAGCCAGGCAGTTTTTGTTATTTCAAGCCAAGAATGCTGATTGACAGACTGCAATGAGCAGAAACTGGCACATTTTGAGGAAGATGTGGTCTGAAGAAGAGAATTAGTTTGTTTTGGTATATGAAGGGATGGAGGGACATCTATCTATGTTTCTGATAAACAGGTAGAAATGAGGGATGCAGACTGGTAGACAGGCTGTGACTCAGTGGTCTGTCTCAAAGCTTTAGAGAATAACAGGCCCACAAAGGAAACTGGTATCTCGTCTGTGGACTAGGCAGGTGGGCTACTTTACCACTGACACATATGATGATGGAGTAGCACCACCTCCTTGGGTAAGATGGGATGGCTATGGCAACCTAGGGAGGAAGAAGGCTGTGGAGGTAGAAACTTGAGGCCCAATTATGCTTTGCAAGTGAGAGGGAGGAAGAGACGTCTGAAGCAGACAGGGAAGGCAGGCGAGAGCAATCAGAGAAGCTGTCAGTGTAGAAGCCAGGGAAAAAGTTTCAAGAAAGTAAGGTCTGGGCAACAATATCCAGTGTTGCACTAAAGTCAAAGAGAATAACCCAGGAGACCTTGGGCAAACACCTTCTGTAGTGATGGTGGAGGATTCAGATTGCAAGGAATCAAGGAGTGAGCAATGCTGAACTCCCAATCAGAGACAGGGAGTTCAGACCCTGTTTAGAAAATTATTGATAAAGGAAACAGAGCTTGAGTGAATGTCATCACTGAAGGAAAGTCTTGTGTGGGGATAAGGGAGACAGCACGATAGAGAACAGAGGAGATGAAGAGGGAGAGATTGCAAAGGTTAAGCAGGACAAGAAACTGAGATCTGCTTCTGGAGGGAGCAGAAAGAGAAGAAACTAAGAATCTAGGGCTCCTCCTTGCTCTGAGGAGAGAAAGGCTTTGAGAGAATGAGAAATGCTGCTGAGAAGGGGCAAGGCTGATCCAACTCTATCTCAGTCCACAATGGACTTTCTTTTCACATCTGGGTCCTCAGGTTTCCTCTTTCCTAATCCCATCTTAGTCCTAAATCTGCAACTTCATCAAACTACATTGTACTTGGAATCATTAAATGTGAACTTTTAGCTCTCTGGTTGCTGAACAAGTGAACAGTTTTGAGATAATATACCTTAAGTGTACAGTGAGAAGGCTCTATTTGCATAGTCATCAATTTTCCATATAGATAATTGTCCTGGCATGATCTAGGAACTATACCTAGACCATGTGTACCTTATTTTCATTACTGCCAGCTAGCAGCCAATAAGGGAAAAGGGGAAAGATCTTGTGGAGAGAGCTTACTGGGAGTTCAGAGATCAGGATTCCAGTTCTGTCATTATCACCAAGTAAAAGTGTGGTCATTGTCTTCTAATTTATCTCCTCATTTATAGTGAAATCATTTTGGCATGCTTTAAAAGCCTTACTAGTTGCTTTTACTTTCCAAATATTTTCAGCTGTCTTTAGATGCAATCTAAATGTATTTCCATAGTGTTGCCTGCTGGGCCTTTCTCACACTCACAGAAATATGCATTAAAATGGCGAATCCAACACTTTCTCTCCTGTCTGTGTCAAAGAAAAGATACTTCAGTTTAAAGACTATAAAAAAACAGGGACTTTGGATTAAGCTAGTCTGGGTTCTGGATTAACTATGAAAGTTTTCCTATTTCCCTGCCTGGAGGATTAATGAAGGTGTGACAAATTCCTTCTTTAGAACTATGATTTCCAGAGAGACTGAATGAGAATGACATAGGTGACTGGTTAAAAATGTAGGTTCCAGGGTTCTATACTCCGAAGTTTGGATTGGGACCTAGGCATCTGTATTTTCAAAAAAGTTATATCAGCACTATAATTATATTGCATAGCCAGGCTTGGAAACCTCTGAGTTCTCCAATTTACTTCCTAAATCTTGCAAGACTATTAAAACTTATTTGAATGAGCAATATTTATTCACATCATTTGCTAACAATGTTCTTTGTGTATATCTTTTTCTTCTTTGAGCCTGTAAGATTGAAGACAATTGCTATTCTTATTTACCTTTATAACCTCAATAACATCCAGCAGGTATTAAAGAGTAATCATTAAATTAAACCAGAAATATTGCGCATATTTAGTCAGCTCATATAAAGGCATGGGGATGTCAGACTCTACACCGACTAGAGTTTCAGAGGTTACCTGTTCACTTGTTTGCTGTTACTTTCATGACAGGATTTTCTCCTCTTGCATGTTGCTCTTAACCACTTTCGATTTGCTACCTACCCCATGCTGTATTTCTTGCTCTGTAGACTTGTGTGACAGTACAAGGTCCTAAAAGAAACTTCTTTGGGTGTGATTGGCTGGTTGGTTATCTCAACTGAGGAGGATTAGAAAACTCATGTCTCTGGACTCTCAGTCCTAAGCCCTTTTCACTAAACTGGCAATTCTGCCTCTCTTCCATTCTGTGAATAAGAGAAAGTTTTCTTTTGTCTCCTTTTAGAAAACACAGCCCATTTTGCAGCTCCCTCGCCTCCCAGGAAGATGGTCCATTTGAGCCCTCTGGGTCTTGCATCACTGAATGGCTGCAGTTGCAGAGATAAAGTCAATGAAACAAATGCCATCAAGGCTTTCTCTAAGCTCCTAGTAAACGGATTTACATGCAGCAGGTATGGAACAAACTGAAACAGTAATTGACCCCGTTGACTGCCTCTGATTATTCAAGGTGTGGTAATCTCAAGGGGCCTCATTCATCTCTTTGCTGGAGTCTTAGCTGACTGCAGAATAATTACAGCAAATTCCAGTTAAGACTTAGAAAGATTTGTCACCGGCCAGTGGATACCACTGGCTTAATAAAACTCAACACACTTATAATTAGTATAAGCCAGTTATAAGCAACCTCATGTTAAAATGCAAATTATTGAAACATCTATTACCAAATAAGAAAAGTTTAAAAAATATTAGGGATTCCAAGCACAGGAATGTGTGGTGAACTTGAAAAACTTGATGCCAATTATGTGCTTCACTGAATTAAAATGAATTGGTGTTATTAATAAAGACTCAAATGATCTACCCTGCCAGCCCAATCTTTTGCCACCTCGCATTTCATTAGAAATGAACTTTTCAATTAAGATCTGTTTCTCCACACTTACCAAATTGAGTTTTCCAGACTTATGATTCAGTTACAGAAGCTTAAGGAACATGGTAGGTGCTGAGGTTGGGAGTAGGGGTGGTGGGTCATGCCCAATTTGCCATGACAACTTGCCAGTCTCTAAAAGTATATTTCAACTTCTTTCAGAGTAATGTGGTCTCTTGTCTAGGTCCCTGACATTGAATAATTTATTCAATAAAATGGTGCAGTTTAAAGGAAAGTGAATGAAGATGTTTACACTTGGTGGCAGCTCTCTAGAATAATATTTGCAGCTGACAATTGAAATGAATCTGCCATTAACTGTTTTGGTAAGAAGAGGAGGAAATAGATAGGAATCTAAAGGTTTGAAGATGTATTATTATTCTCAACTTAGATTATCCTATAAAGAGCTTTTCCATGCAAATGAGAAACATTCAACTGGAAAGTCTTCTTAGAAACTAGATGGATTTGCAAAATGTTTGACATATTAATAATTTCATAAGTAAATAGAGATATAATTTAAGACATGATTCAGCATTTCTCAAACAAAAAACAAGTAGAACATGTATTCTGCTTTGGTGATCTCTGTAACAGTAGTATAATTATTTTGGAGGCTCTTCTCCATCTTCACTTCCTCCTTTCTTTAACTCTGATTCATCTGTCTTACCAGGTTGCTCACAGGTGTAAAGACATGATATGGCAGAGATGGTCATTTTTGCCAGTTCATATAACCACCTCCCTCTCCCTGGCCAATATCAGTTGGACAAAACTTGTATTTTTCAGGGGAGTGGGGCAATTTATTTGTACCTTTAGCCCCTTTAGATTTTGTTATGTGTGCTTTCATTTCACTACTAACTTTTCCCATAAGATCTCTGTTCCCAGAAAATGGTAGCTGGTCTGTTTCTTGGTAAGTTCATTGAGGGCAAGAGCCTTGTCTGCCTTTTTGCTGCTGTATCTCCAGTGCTGTGACATACAGTGACTGCATGATGCTCCCTTCTCCCGAGGGCATCAGCCTTCTTACCTGTCAGCCCCTTCCGCTCTGCCGCCTCAGCTCTTACCCCCAGCACAAATCATATCCATCTCTACTTCTGGGTTGTGCTCACATTGCTCTTCCCACTGAAACTGCTTCCCTCCTTTTTTCTGCCTAATCAAATCCTACACTTGAATTCCATGTCCTCCATGATAGTTTATTTGGATGACACTCATCCATTGTGTGTGATATTTAGATTTTGTAGTCTGACGATATCTCACCATCATTTGTTATCACAGAATTTTGCTTGATTCTTTCAGGGTTTCATAAAAAATGGTATTTGTTCTCATGAAATTTAAGCCTACCTGAACAGCCTAGGCCCTATGTCTGATGCTTGTTTGGCTTGCATGGTTCCTGAAGAGGCTGGCATCGCACAGGGACCTGCATTAGATATCTGCTAGATGCTCACTGCTGATTCACAGTCCTCTTTCCTCAGTACTACAGAGGGTGATGCCTGCTTAGCTTTGAACCCACATTTGTTTTGGTCATGACTTCAGGAAAACAGTCAGGTCAAGACATGACAGACATTTCCTCCCTCTTATTTTCTAGGCGGCCTCTCATCTTTCTGAATAGCTCAGCAATCCCTACAGAGAAGTTGTGTTCTTAATGTTTGGCTCTTTCCTGGTGTCCTGTGTCTTGGCCGCAGCCCAGTAGTTCTTTCTATTTCAGGTTGCCTTTCCCTTTCCCTGACTCTTCCCAACCGTAATATATCATCATGTTTTTTAAAGGCACATTTTTAGTTTGGACTATAATTCTCCTATACTTGAAAACAGTCACTCTCTATTTAAAAAAATGATTTTATAATTTGTACTTTTCACTGTCAGACTGACCTTCCCTTTACTTAGTTCAAATTACTGAGCTTTTATTGTATTGAGCTACTCTTTCACCCTTAAATTTCAAAAATGCCTTTTTCTGTCATATCTTATTTAAGAAGGTTAACAGAGGAATGTGACTACATAGAATGTTGACACCCAAACAGGATCCTTGAAATAGATGACCTTGGATATGGGTTCTGAGATAATTAGCAAAAGAAAATTGACAGAAACCAACTGCTTCCAAGATGGCACAGGGTTACAATCAAAAGAAGGGCAGCAGAAATTGAATAGACAAGCTGATCAAAGACAAAAACTTACCAAGGGATCTGGATTTTCGAAGAAAATCATTGGGATACCTGTTACTTATTCAGTAGTAATTCCACAGTTGTGTATCAAGCAACTACTATATTATCTGTACTGTTTTAGGTGTTAGTAATAGAGAGAAATGAGACAGGGTCATTGACCTGCTCACTGTCTAGTGGGGTGGTAGTCAGGAAATGGGTAACAGTAGAATATATAAAAATGCATTGTTTCTGGGACAAAAGGTGGTCAGTTTAGGTGTGCATTTGATACTTGATGCTTGTGTATCCATGTAGGGCTGCTTAGTTGATTTTCCCATTAGAGCTGGTCAAGTTGGTACTGCATGGACAGCTGTTAGTGAACTTGCAGAACGGATGGCATTTTGGGCTAGATGAGCTCACAGAAAATGCGAATGCTTCTGTGTGATATCTTCTCTTTAATAATGTTCACAGAAGGGATTGGGCGATTCTGTGAGTATCTGAGAGCCCTTGGTCCCCAACACCCTCCTCTCAGAAGCAGAAACCATAAAGAAGATGTCTTCTTTCTGGAGTGCAGGTTATGAAGGCAATTAAAATGTTCCACAGCTTATTTCCTGCCTTTTTATACTGCTTTGTGGATTGACATCTGAAATGGCCGCAAACTTGGAAGCCCTGTTCTAATTATCTAAAAGGAAAGAAAGAAGAAATTTTTGTATTTCGTAAGAAAAAACACAACCACTCCTTAAAAAAAAATGTTGCAAGAAAATAGATTCACTACTTCAGTAAATTTAAAGCAATGACTTTCTTTTCTTGTTATCAAAGCACAAAGTCATCATAGAAAACTCAGACAATATGGATAAGTATAATACAATAAAAACCATCTGTGATTCCACCATCCTGACAAAAAAATTGGGCTAACAGCATTTTGGCCTTCCATTTTTTTTTCTGTAAACATATTGATACATATTTCATAATAGTGAGTTCATACTAAACATACTATTCTGAAATATACTTTTATCATTTAACAGTTACAGTCAGTATGTTTTGTTTCATCAGTTTAGAGGTACAAAACGAGTTTCCTTATATTACTTTTAATATTCAGGTTAAATTAGTTTGTGACTCCAATACACAAAAATATCTCTCATTTCCCTCATCAAATGATCCAGTCTATCAATGGACTGATGAATCCTTCTGACTAATCTAATCATTTCTGAGTTTTAGCTCACACAGTAATTTAAAAAAACAAAAAGCGTCAAGGGTATTAACTCCAGGAGTCAGTCTTGATCTCTTCCCTGCTATGGAGAAAGGACCATAACACTTGTGCAGTCAACTGGACAGCCCCGTTCTCTTGGCTGTTGTTGTTCTGGCTGCCACATGGTATTGCTCCAGTGTTTTTTCTTGACTACAGTGTGTTCAGACCTGCAGTGATAGGGACACACTTGCCATTGAGTAGTCACTGATCACTGAGGAAAGTGCTTTTTGGACTGATGCACATGTAAAGTCAGGAATAATTCATCAGGATGCTGTTGGAGGGGAAAGAGGACAGTATTTTTCCTATATTGTCACATTCAACTGGAGGTTGTACCATAGGTTCCTACACACACACACACACACACACACACACACACACACACACACACACACAGTTGCAGGTTAGGTTCTTTGTGAGCAGACAGTAAGAAAGAGTTTGAAGTATAAGATGTTTATGGAGATCAACACCTGAGAAAGGAAGAAGAAACAGGTTTGGGTAGGGAGAAGTTGAACTGTGATGCAGGCCAAAGTCTCAGCCTCAGAGGCTGACATGGCTGAATCTTTCTATGCCTATCTACTCAGTCACTGGATGTGAGCTGTCCTAGGAAAGGACATGCTCTTGGGCAAGACAGCTCTCCATAGCTGAGGCACACCCTAAAGGAGTCTCCACTCTCTCTAGAGCTGGGCAGCAAGTCCTTTCTTGAAGGGGGATCCGAGTGGTGCATCTCTGGTCTACACAGTCCACAGTCTCCTTAGCTCTACTTCTTCATATATTTTTGAGGACCAACTTCTTCTGGATACTTGTGGCACTTTCTCACTGATAGAAAACTTAGGAGGGGAGCTTAGGTGAATGAGCTATATCCCATACTGTCACAGCTGATCTTGGGGCTACAATTGACTTTCATTGTCTCTTTCCTTGACTGTTCATTCCAGATTCCGCTCACTCTCAGTGACCAGATTTGCTAGCCTCAGTGGTTTAGTAGATTGAACCAGACCTTGAAGGGTCTGAGAACTTGGTTGACATACCCTTCTCAGGAAGGGGTTGTGATCTCTTCTCATTTACAGACATAATTGGGCAAGAGAGGATCAAGAAAGGAAATGAAACTACCAAAAAGAATTATGGTGTCACTTTTATTTCCCCTTGTTCCCATTGTGTAACAATAGTCCTCTTATTCTCAGGAGCAGGGACGGTTATCCTGCTCAGATGGTAACTCCTGTTTTTGCATGCCGGACCTTGAATGTAAGGAGCTCAATGTGTCCAAGAAGCAGCTTATAATTCAGTAGGGATTTTTGCCACTCCCCTGGTACAAGTTTTCCCTCTCTGAGGACCTGACCTCTATTTCTGTAGAGCACAACATTGTGGGGACAGGAAAAACAGGTTTGTTAAATGGGTCATTGAGAAGTGATGGTAAGTGGGGTGTCTACTTCAACTCTCTGGTTCCCAGACCCATATATTTCTTCTATTGGGAACACAGTGCCATGTAAAAGTGTTTCATTCAATGTCTATACTGCTTCCCAGAGGTTGGTATCATTCTTTCAGAGTATTACTTCTGAGATAATACTTCCTCTGTGCCTTCTGTAGGTATATCCAACACTCTGTGAGGCTTGCAGCTCTGGGTGTTGTGAAATAGGATATGACCAATGAATTCGTGATCATAAACCCACTTCTAAAGGTGGCACAGAAACAGTGTGTCACCATGAAACACCAGTAACCATGTGGATGGGTCTGCCCACCATGAATTAAGTTCTATCAGACATACAAAACATAAGACCAAGTAGGTTCAGTTACCTATTGTGACTGCCAGGTGAGGGGGGGGCACATAACATCAATAAGGGTACCTGATCTCAAATCAGGTGAAGTGGGAACCAATTATTGTCAGTGTCCCACTACTGCCAATCCCTTTCTCATTGTATTATGGTAAATGCTCAGGGTCCGCTTATGAGTAAGAACATATGGCAATCAGTTCTTTGTTTCTGTGATAGATCACTGAGTATGAAAGACTTCAAATTCATCCGAGTTGCTGCAAAGTCCATAATTTTGTTCTTCTTTATGGCTGCATAATATTCCACCATGTGTATGTACAACTTCTTTTTATCCAGTCCAGTTTTGATGGGCAGCACGGTTGGTTCCATGTTTTTGCTATTGTGAATAGTGCTGCAATAAACATGAGTGCGAAGGTATCTTTCTTGTAGAGTGATTTAAGTTCCTCTGGGTGTATTCCTAGAAGGAGAATTGCTGGGACATATGGAAGGTCAATTTCTAGTCCTTTTAGGAATCACCATGCTGTTTTCCATAAAGGCTGAACTAGCTTGCCTTCCCACCAACATGTAGAAGCATTCTCTTTTCCCTGCATCCTTGCCAGCATCTGTTATTTTTTGTTCTATTAATGATGGCCACTCTTACTGGAGTTAGGTGGTATCTCAATGTGGTTTTGATTTGCATTTTTCTGATAATTAGTAAGGCTGAACATTTTTTCATGTGCCTGTTGGCTGCCCATATAGCTTCTTTTGAGAAATGTCTATTCATGTCTTTTGCCTACTTTTAAATGGGGGTGTTTGTTTTTTCCTTTTGTCATGTTTCAGTTCATTGTCGGTCCTGGGTTTTAGACCTTTGTCAGATATACAGTTGATACATATTTTTTCCCATTCTGTGGGCTGTCTCCCCACTCTCTTGATAGTTTCTTTTGCTTTTCAGAAGATTTTCAGTTTGATGTGGACCCACTTGTCAATATTATCTCTTATGGCATGGACTTTTGGGGTTTTGATTAGGAATTGGTTGCCTATTCTAGAAGCCATTTTCATAGCAAGTTAGCAGCATCTCTTGGGGTCTTTGCTAAGGTGTTAAATTCTATATCTTGGGAGACCACCCCCCAAGTCCATGAACACATGTTTATTTTAAGTTTATGTTTCAGTCATCTTGATTAAGCACTGTTAGAATTCAGTCTCACATGTAGTACTTTGGTACATGATAGAGCATGTAGCTAAATTTGCAGCTCTTTTTGGGGATAGTTCCTTTCCTTCATTACCAGGTCTAGCACCTTCTCACCTGGGTTACGCTGAGATTTAACCATAGATATAGGCATAGTGGCCTGGAAGGGTGGTGAGGTAGATCCTACAGTGTTGCTGGGGAAGTTTCTTTGCGTTGTCTTCCAGAATGAGGTGGAAGGGGGAGTGTTAGCCCTTAGTAGGAGGCGTAGGCCGTTTAGGCAGGCTCAGAAAATTCAGAGGAGTCTATGAAGTCAAAATATTCAGGGAATTCTTCCAGATGTCTACATTGTATGTCAGGTTCTAGGTTTCCCCAAATAGGGTGCTGACATTGGCATAAGAGACCTGCATTTGTCGGGCATTTAGCCTTCTTTGAAGTTCAGTCACTTGGACCATTAAACCCTGGGCTTGATCCTTGGTTTACTCTGTTCTTACACTACATGAGATAAAATATTCTTTGTATTATTAAAGAGGTTCTCTGGCTTTTACATTTTGTTTCCAATTACTTGTTAATTTCCCTTTGCTTCTAGTTTATCTCTGAGGAGCATCAATGTACCTTCAATATTTTCCTAATTTTATTATTCTTGTGGTTATTTTGTCTTCTATAAGTTTCAAATGCCTGATATATTGCATCAAATAATGGTAAGAGGCAACTTGCACATTATCTTTCTTTTTTTTTTTTTACCAATATTTTTTTTTTATGGTTTTGTTGGGTACAGTTAAGGGTTAGGTGTACAATTACGTTTCATTCAGGCACCCTGTTGATAAGAGGTGTTTCCCCATCCCCAGACAGATATTTGTTACTGTTAATCCCATTCCCCTCCCCACCACATAGTTTCCCAGTACCGTCAGTCATTTTCTTATAGTATTACATTGGATGTTCAAGGTCCATTATATGAGTGAGAACATGTGATACTCGGATCTTTGTTTCTGTGAGAGGTCACTCAGTATTATAGACTCTAGTTCCATCCAGGTTGCTGCGAAATTCATGATTTTGTTCTTTTTTATGGCTGCATAGTATTCCATTGTGTATATGAACCACATTTTTTTAATCCAGTCCTCTTTTGATGGGCAGCATGGTTGTTTCCTGGTTCTTGCTATTGCGAACAATGCTGCGATAAACATACGTGTGCAGGCATCTTTTTTATAGAGTAATTTGAGTTCTTCAGGATATATTCCCAGTAGGAGGATTGGGGGGTCATATGGGAGGTTGATATTTAGAGCTTTTAGGAATCGCCACACTGCTTTCCACAGAGGTTGCACTAGTTTACACTCCCACCAACGGTGTAGAAGTGTTCCCTTTTCACCACACCCTCTCCAGCAGCTGTTATTTTTTGAGTTGTTGATAATTGCCATTCTGACTGGAGTTAGGTGGTATCTCAGTGTGGTTTTGATTTGCATCTCCCTGATGATTAGTGAGGTTGAACATTTCTTCATGTGTTTGTTGGCTGCTCGGATGTCCTCTTTTGTGAAGTGTTTGTTCATATCTTTTGCCCATTTTATAATGGGGTTGTTTGTTTTTTTCTTTTCAGCACATTTGAGTTCCTTGTAGATCCAGGATGTTAAGCCTTTGTCAGACCTGGTATTGGCAAATATTTTTTCCCAGTCTGTAGGCTGTCTCCCTGCTCTCTTGATGGTTTCTTTGGCCTTGCAGAAGCTTGTCAGTTTAATAAGGTCCCACTTGTCTATCTTCTTTCTTATGACCTGTGGGTTTTGGGTTTCGTTCAGGAATTGGATGCCAGTTTCGATTTCCATGAGGGTATTTCCTTCATTTTCTAAGGTTCTTATGGCTTGAGGTTTTACATTTAGGTCTCTGATCCATTTGGAGTTAACCTTTGTGCATGGGGATAGATAGGGGTCCTGTTTCAATCTTCTGCATGTGGTCAGCCAGTTTTCCCAGCACCATTTACTGAATAGGTTCTCCTCTCCCCAGTGGTAGGTGGTGGAGGCCTTGTCGAAGATGAGTTGGTTGAGAAATTGAGATTTTGCTTCTGGAATCTCAATTCTATTCCTTTGATCTATACGCCTGTTCCTATACCAATACCGAGCTGTTTTGATGATTGTAGCTTTATAGTAAAGTTTGAAGTCTGGTAATGTGATACCACCTACTTTTTTTTTTGCTGAGGATTGTTCTGGCTATTCTTGGACGTTTGTGTTTCCATATGAATTCTGTGTTGTCTTTTCTAGGTCTGAGAAGAATGTTGCTGGTAATTTGATGGGTATTGCATTGAATTTGTAGATTACCTTAGGTAGGATGGACATCTTCACAATGTGGATTCTTCCAATCCATGAGCATGGGATATTTTTCCACTTGTTTGTGTCATCTTTGATTTCTTTGAGCAGTGTTTTGTAATTTTCATTGTAAAGGTCTTTCACGTCTCTGGTTAGGAAGATGCCAAGGTATTTCATTTTTTTGTGGCTGTTGTGAATGGAATTGTGTTTTTTATTTGGGTTTCTGTTTGCTTATTATTGGTGTAGAGAAATGCGATTGCCTTTTGTACATTTATTTTGTATCCTGAGACTTTGCCAAAGGCCTTTATCAGTGTAAGGAGGTTTTTGACAGATTCTCTTGGGTTTTCAAGGTACACAATCATGTCATCTGCAAAGAGAGATAACTTGACTTCCTCTTTTCCTATTTGGATACCCCTGATTGCCTCCTCTTCTCTGATTGCTCGAGTCAGGACTTCCAATACTATGTTGAACAGGAGGGGTGAGAGTGGGCATCCTTATCTTGTTCCAGTTTTCAGGGGAAATGGTTTCAATTTTTGTCCATTTAGGAGTATGCTGGCTGTGGGTTTCTCGTAGATGGCTTTTTACTATTTTGAGGTATGTTCCCCGTATGCCTAGATATTCAAGGGTTTTTATCAAGAAGGGGTGCTGGATTTTATCAAAAACTTTTTCTGTATCTAAAGATATAATCATGTGGTTTTTGTTTTGACATCTGTTGATGTATCTAATTACATTTATGATTTTACAAATGTTGAACCAGCCTTGCATGCCAGGAATGAAGCCTACTTGGTCATGATGGATGATTTTTGAGATGTATTACTGAATCCGGTTTGCTAGGATCTTGTTGAGAATTTTAGCATCTATGTTCATCAAAGATATTGGCCTGTAGTTCTCTTTCTTTGTTGGATCTTTACCTGGCTTGGGTATCAATGTGACGTTGGTTTCGTAAAATGATTTGGGGAGAGTTCCATCTTTTTTAATCAACTGGAATACCTTCAGTAGGATTGGTATCAGTTCCTCCTTAAATGTCTTGTAGAATTCTGTGGACCAGGGCTTTTTTTTGTAGGAAGTTTTCTTATTACGTAGTCGATTTCCTTGATTGTTATTGGTCTATTTAGGGTCTCAATTTCTTCTTGTTCCAACCTAGGTAGGTTGTGTGATGTCAGAAAGTCCTCCATTTCCTTAAGGTTTTCAAGTTTGTTTCCATACAAGTGTACGTAGTAGTCTCTAATGATCTTTTATATTTCTTCAGGGTCAGATGTGACTTCATCTTTTGTGTTTCTGATTGTGCTTATTTGATTTTTTTCTCGTTTTTTTTCTTGGTCAGTCTAGCTAGGGGACCATCGATCTTATTTATCCTTTGAAAGAACCAGCTTTTTGTTTCATTGATTTTTTTGTATTATCTTTTTGTCTTCTATGTCCTGGATTTGGGCTTTTATTTTGGTGATCTGGATTCTTCTGCTGAAATTAGGGTTTTTGTGATCTTGTTTTCCAGCTTTTTTAGGTGGCTTGTTAGGTTGTTAATTTGTGTTCCTTCCATTTTCTTCATGTGTGTTTGTAGGGATATAAATTCCCCTCTTACTACAGCTTTCTAGGCGTCCCAGAGATTTTGGTAAGATGTTTCTTCATTTTCATTTGTTTCCAGGTATCTTTTGATCTCTGTTTTGATTTCATCATTGACCCAGGAGTTGTTTAGCATCATGCTGCTTAGTGTCCATGTCTTTGTGGGTTTTAGGGGGACTTTGTTGGTGTCAATGTTTATTTTTATTCCACTGTGGTCTGAGAAGGTGCATGGTAGAATTTCGGTCCTTTTAAATTTACTTATGCTTGATTTATGGCCAATTACGTGGTTGATCTTAGAATACGTTCCATGCAGTAATGAGTAGAATGTATATTCTGTGGTCTTTGGATGGAGTGTTCTGTAGGTGTCAATTAAGTCCATTTGGTCCAAAGTCACATTGAGGTTCCGGATCTCCTTGCTGAATTTTTGTCCTGATGATCTGTCTAGGGTTGTGAGTGGGGTATTAAGGTCCCCAATTATGATGGTGTTAGAGTCAATATCTTTCTTTACTTTTCCTAGAAGTTGCTTTATGAAAGTTGGTGCACCTATGTTGGCTGCATATATGTTTAGGATAGATATTTCTTGTTGATGGATTGAGTCTTTTATCATTATGTAGTGGCCTTCTGTATCTTTTTTGATTTTTAATAGCTTGAAAGGTAGTTTGTCTGAAATTAAGATTGCTACTCCTCATTTCTTTTGTATTCCGTTCACCTGAAAGTTTGTTTCCCCATCCTCTTACTTTGAGTCTGTGGGTGTCCTTTCCAGTGAGGTGAGTCTCTTGAAGGCAATAGATTGTTGCCTGATGATATTTTATCCATTTTGCCATTCTATGTCTTTTCAGTGGTGCATTTAGTCCATTCACATTTAGGCTAATAATTGAAATGCAAGAGTTGATCCCTGTCATAAGGTTCTTACAGAGTTGTTCCTGTTTGTTTGTTGTCTTTCTTTGGGTTCTGGAGTTGGCTTATGTGTGTTTTTAATCTTTTGCCTGTACTCTTGTGAAGAATGTTGTTGTTCTTTTTTCTTTTTTTTCTGTGTTCAGTACTTTCTTAAGTGTTTCTTGTAGAGGTGGTCTGGTGGCAGCGTAGGTGCTTAGGGATTGGATATCTGGAAAAGATTTCAATTCTCCCCCACTAATGAAGCTTAGTTTGACTGGGTAGGTTATTCTTGGTTGAAATTGTTTCTCTTTTAGAACTTTGAAGATAGGGCTCCAGGCTCTCCTGGTCTGAAGGGTTTCTGTGGATAAATCTGCTGCTATTCTAATTGGTCTTACCTGGTAGGTAGTCTGGCCTTTTTCTCTTGCTGCCTTTAGGACTTATTCTTTTATAGCTACTTTGTTTAGGCAAATTATTATGTGTCTGGGAGTTGGTCTTCTCATTTGTTGTCTTGCAGGGGTTCTCTGAATCTCTTGTGTTTGAATTTTTTCATCCTTGATGAGATGAGGGAAGTTTTCTTGAGTGATTTCATGAAATGTTTGTTCCAGTGTGGCTTCTGTTTCTGTCTCTGCCTAAGGAAGCCCAGTTACTCTTAGGTTTGGTCTCTTGAAGTGATCATTCATCTCTTGCAGGTTTTGTTCTGTCTTTTTGAGTTTCTTTTCTATGCTTTTGACAGCTTGAGTTAGTTCTGTGTTTTGGTCTTCGAGCTCTGAGATTCTTTCTTCTGCTTGGCTAATTCTGCTTTCCATGCTTATTAATCTATTATTCATTTCCATCACTAGTATTCTTTACTGCTGTTATTTCTGACATCAGCTCCTTCCTATTTTCCTCTTATCTCTCCTCAATTTTTAAAATTCTCTCCATTAATGTTTTGATGTCTGGGTTTGTTGCATGTGACCAGTCATTCTGGGGGCTCTTCATTGTTTGTGCTCCAGAATCTGTTTTCTCAGTGTCTGATCTCCCAGGGGTCTGTGTGAGACCTATATCCTTCTTTTGTTTTTTCTTCATTTGTGCGGTTTTTCCCTCTCCCCACTTTTTCCTTTCCTCCACTTCACCGTCTTCTTTAATTCTGTTATTCAGGGGTAAAGGGATTGGTTTTACTTCTGTTTGTTCAATCTCCTATTCTTTATGTATGCCCTCCTACTTTGTTCAATTCTGGAGTTGCACTGTAGGTTGGGAGTGGTCCTTTTTTCAGTTTTGAGATTTACTTAAGGGGGGAACTGTGATTCAAAATCTATCTGCAGGTCCTGTTATTCGCTGACAGGTGTGCGGATAATCTGGAACCCACTTCCCACTGCCTTGGAATCTGTCCGTGCATTGTGGCTGTAGGTTTACTCCCTGAAATAAAATGTGGCTAGTAAAGGGAAGAGAATGGAGCAGACAGTGGGTTGAAGAGGGGGGTGGAGAGATAGAAGAGTAAGGGGGGAAACAATCATGTGCCAACAAATGGAGAGAAAACATATAGTGATGCTAACATACAAGCTAACCAACCACCTTATTGGTGTGCTGTTCCTCTATACAAAGATATGGTTTACAGAGAGAAGAAAAGAGAAGAAAAGGAAGAGAGGAAAAAAAAAGGAGCAATACAGTAGGAATAGAATTAAGTCATTAAACTAACAGAATCAATGAAGCACACTCTGAGACTTTTCATTTAAGTTCAATGTCCTTTCAGGTCTGATTTCTAGTTTTCTTTTCAAGTGGTAAATTAGTTTGCAGTTAGGGTCAGTTGCCCCTGGTCTGTGTGAAGGACAGTTCAGATCACTCTCTGTTCACCACTCTGGCCTACGTCTTTTTCAAGCTTGTTTCTCCCGTTTTGGTGTTGTTACCTTGAATTCCCAGCAAGTGGTGCTATCTCAGCTGCTCGCCCCAGAGTGGGCGGGACTGGACAGGAACCGGCAGAGACTGGAGATGGTGCCTGCCTCAGGGCACAGGCAGGAGACTCACGGCGAGCAGGACCTCTCGGTTGCAAGAGAGGTGGCAGCAATCCCAGCAGATCTTCCCTGAAGGGGCTTCAAGGACTGAAGTCGTGGATTGCCTCTGGCCCGGGTGGTGCGATGTGCTACCGGTGGCGGTGGTGGCGGTGTCTGTGCTGCCGTGGTTGTCCAGTCCTCTGCGATGCCCCAGCGGTGGCAACGACCGAGCTCCGTGTGGAGAACAGGCTGTGATTTTGGGGTCTGCAGCCCCCGGGGTGAGAGCCAGAGACCCACTGCAGTTCTCCTTTGCAGAGGGTTTCACAGACCAGGTTGCCCTGTCGCCATCTTGCCAGAAGTCCTCTATCTTTCTTTTTATTTGACATATCAAATTGATATTATAATTAGTTTTGTAGATTAGTCTTCCCTGGTTCATGATTTCCTCAAGGGCAAAGTCATACCACATTCAGTTTTATATAAACTTTTTTGAATAAATGCATGGGACATTTTGTGGGCAGGTGATTTTTCAAGATCTCTTAAATTTTATCAGATTACTACCCCTATTACCTATGAGTAGAAGTAGCTTAAAATCTATTGTAAAAGTCTTGTTAAACATTAATAATAAGAGTTCTGCCTTCATGGTTCTCAAATCAAATCAGATGTGTTTACACAGTATTATCATTTACTGTGCTCTTCAAAATGATGTAAGTTGAGTCTCAACCTGGCTGAAAGTTGAAGCCATTATCGATATTCTAAGACACTCAAAGGATAATGCTTTTTAATATGAAGTATGACTTTTAAATAGAAATAGTAAAAGCTAATCTTCTAAAAAGGTCTAGTATATGTCAGTCACTTTAAATGCTCATTTAATCCTCATAACAACCCCATGAGGAAATTAATGCTACTATTTATTTATTTATTTATTTGGGTTGGAGTCTCACTCTGTCGCCCAGACTGGAGTGCAGTGGCTGCTCCCGGTCACCGCAGCCTCAACCTGCTGGGCTCTGGCAATCCTTCCGCCTCAGCCTTCCAAGTAGCCGGAATTACAGGCATGTGCTACCACGCCCGGCTGATTTTTTGATTTATTGTAGAGATGAGGTCTTGCTGCCCAGGTGGGTCTCAAACCTGTGGACTAAGGCAATCCACTCACCTCAGCCTCCCAAAGGTGCGGGATTACAGGCTGAGCCACCGAACCTGGCTTACTGCTACTATTTATATTTTTTGATGAGAAAACTGGGGCACAAAGAGGTCATAATAGTCCCCAGGTTTACAGTGTAACTCTTAAATGGACTTTGAACTCAGTTGGTTTGGTTCCAGAGCTGTACCATGTCTATGCTATATTTTATTTTTTTAATTTATTTTATTTTTTTCTATGCTATATTTTAAACAACATTATCTAACATTGAAAAATACATGTCAGTTACAAAATCTAGAGTCTATTAAAAAATATTTATCAGTTCACATAGTTTTTGAAGTCTACATTGTTTCTGGATTTTTTTGTTAACAGTGTAAATTCCAGATTGAAAGTAAGCTTCATAAAATGTAGAAGAGATACCTGTGAAGTTCTTATGCTTGATACTGCAGTAGACCTATTTAAGTATCCTTTCAGATGAAGGCACATTCCTTGTAGAGTTGTTTTTTTTTGACTTAAAGAGATGTGTAGCACCAGGAGCGATGATGAACCATATCCCTTCCTTTCATTAAAGCCCAAGTCTGCCCTCAGTACCTCCAGCCTTCTCTGCACCAGCTTTCACATAATCACACACTTCACTTGATCACCAAGCTGACCCATGTCCTGCTAACAGGCATTTGGGGATGGTAATTAGGACTTAGTACATGGCCCTTATTCTAACAGAACTGACCCAGCTATAACAGACTATAAATATAGCCCGACAGGAACCTAGAAATTGGTTCTGGCTGATTGTCTTTACATCGTCCTATGACTCATTGCTTAATTTCTTTCTGCTGCCTTTGCCATAAAAGTTCTGTAGCCTATAATTTTTGTAAAAAAAGTCTCTAATTCTTGGTGTTATATAGGTTTCTGGCAACTAGTCACATTTATTGGACATCTCAATACTGGGACACCATTTATATTTACTACCCATTTTTTAAAATAAGTAGGACAGTTTTAGTTTCTTTATTGGCTATTCTTATCAGTATCAAATATATTGAATTACTATTTTGTAAGAAATATGCACTTTTCATCTTTTCTGCCTCCTCCTTTTATCATGTACACATTCTGTAAGACTCTCTATTAGAAGATTGGTCTCCCTGTTTATCATACTGTAGTCAGATGTAACACTCTTGGGTAAGATCCCAGAACAGCAATAATATTGAAAACACTTCTAATCCTTAGACTTTTTTCAGCGTGACATGGAGTCATAGCACATGCTCCATCCAGATGCTCCCAGCTCTTACCTGCCTCTGCGTGTGTCTTGGTGAGGTTTTGCACATCATAAGCACCGATAACTTGCATTGAATTTTGTTGCGGACAGCCACACTTCAGCTGCTGTCCTTCCCTTTCTAGTTTCATTTTCCTTTCCAAAATTTACACCATCTTAGGGAAGGTTAGCTTCCTGAAGGGATTTTCTCTGTCACTATGGCCCCAGGACCCAAAAGAGTGCCTGGCACATGGCAGGGGTCAACAATTGTTTGTTGAATCAAACATGGTACAACCACAAAAACATGTTATTTACTTGTTTCTTCCTTTTCAAGAAGGTCTTGGTTCTTGTGGTTTGTAAGCTTATTAGTTGGAATATTTTTTCAGTTATTATAAAAATAATATTATAAAAATAATATGCATTACTCATGGACATTTTGGAAAACAGAAAAAATAATAAGAAATAAATACAAGCAACCTTACATGTTAATACTGTTTATTTATTTATTTTTGATTTGATATAATAATTTCTAGATGGTTTGAATTCTGTTTTTCATCTAGCATCTGAACCTTCCCCATTAACATTAACTATGAGGTTTGACAATTAAGTTCTCGAACTTGCCACTGTGCGCTTATGATGGCAAAGCTGCAGAAACAACTCAGTAAGGTTTCATAGCCTTGGTATATCAGTGTCTCACAGCTGTGTTCATGTCGATGAGTGTCTGTGTCTTGCTGAGTGACAATCGTTGTTGTTGTATGTTTTTGTATGCTGTTGTGAGAATGTCAGAGCTTGAATTAGAGCAATGAACAAACGTTAAATTTCTTGTTAAGCTTGGCAAGAGTGAAAGTGAAATCGGGGACATATTAGTCTAAGCTGATGAGGATAATGCCATGAAGAAAATGGCAGTGTACAAATGAATTAAACATTTTTTTTCTGAGGGGAGAGAAAGTGTCACTGATGACGAGAGGTCAGCGTGGCCAGTATTGAGCAGAACTGACAAAAACATTGCAAAAATTTGTTGAATTGTGTGCCAAAATCGTTGGCTGACTGTGAGAAGCATAGCAGACCAAATGAACATTGATAGACAAACAGGAAAATCTTAACTGAAAATCTTGGTATAAGAAAGGTGTGTGAAAAAATGGTCCTGAAGGAGCTTGCATCATGACAATGCACCAGATCACATAGCACTGTGAGGGAGTTTTGTAGCTCATAAACAAATAACTGTACTGCAACACCCTCCCTACTCACTTGATCTGACTCCCAGTGACTTTTTTCTTTATCTGAAGATAAGGGAACACTGAAAGGAAGACATTTTGATGAATTCAGGACATCAAGGGTAATACGATGACAACTCTGATGGCCATTCCAGAAAGAGAGTTCCAAAATTGCCTTGATGGGTGGACTAGGTAGACTCAAGGAGAGTACTTCGAAGGTGACCATAGTGATATTCAGCAATGAAATATATAGCACTTTTTTAGGATGAGATTGTGAATTTAATTGTGAAACCTCGTATTCTTCTCTAATTTTTAATGGTTGCCTGCAGAAGAGTTCATTTCTTCCCTTTGGCTTTCTAGATATGCTGTCCACCCTTCTGTAGCCTCTGCACCTGACTCTTTTCCTCTGGAGGTTGGTCTCATGGACCATATCAAGCTGTTCCAGTGCCTCTTGGCTTCCTGTTGGGTTTGGTCAGTAGGAAGCCCTGGCAGGAGATGGGAAAGAAGGGAGGGAAGGAGGAGTTAGAGGGTAAGTATTATATTTCTTTAACTCTCTGGCAGGTCACCTCAGGTTGGCTGGGTCCTTCCACCAAAGGTACTCTACAGGGATATTCCCTTCTGATCTGCAGTAGCTACTCCTCCACTCATCTTTTCGGGCTAAGGGGTTCCAGCGAGGGTTACTATACTATCCGTCTATCTGTTGTGGTTTCCTTGCACACCTTTGTGTAAATAGTCACTTGAATATTTGATTTTGAATGTGTCTCCTGTTGAACTGGATAACTTGACTGGTCTACACCATAGTGTAACTAATTTCCTGGGATTATATCATTATAGATACAATTTCAGTTGAACCTATTGTATCTAGATTTTGGTGCTTAATTTCTATTATTTTTTGAAGGATGATTTCTAAAAACAGAGTTACTTGGTCAAAAATTAAAAGAAAATGGCAAATCCTAATTGTCTTTTCATGTGTAATAATTGTCTTTTCATGGTAGGTAGTCATTTCCTGTTAGTTTCTGAAAGCCCAGTATCTGAATCTCATTCCCATTGTGCGTGTCCCTAAAAGTATGAATCTTGGTGATATGTAGGGCCCTGCCTCTCACTTTAGAATTGAAGGAAGCCAATATTTCCTCTTTCCTTGGCAATAAAACCTTGGGTACAGGAAATAGGTTTGCCATTGGATGCTCTTGCCCTGGACTTGAATCTAAGAGGGTTTATAGCTAAAGACATGGGTGATATTTAGAGATTACACACAGTGGGATGGGATAGAGAGTTGCAAGTGCAGTGGCAGTGGTTACCATAGGGGCAGAAACATTGCACTGTTGAGTGTTCCATGTAGGTGCTTATGTGTTGTCTTGGCTGACTATGCCATTGCTCTGTAACCAAGGCTCTTGTAGTTCTTGCCTATGTTCTAAGACTAGTTCTTCACTTCTTTATAAATTGACCCCTCACTCATTATGAAATACCCCTTTTTATTTCTCAAGTATTCTTTGTTCTGAAGTCAACTTTTAGATATTACTACCTCCACTCTAGATTTTTTGTGCTTAGTGTTTGTATGGCATATTTTTGCATCCTCTTACTTTTACCTTGTCTCTATCTTTATATTTAAAGTGGATTTCTTAGCCGGGCTCAGTGGCTCAGCCTGTAATCCCGCACCTTTGGGAGGCTGAGGTGAGTGGATTGCCTGAGCCTGCGAGTTCGAGACCTGCCTGGGCAGGTGAGACCTTATCTCTACAATAAAATCAAAAAATTAGCCGTGTGTGGTAGCACGCGCCTGTAATTCCGGCTACTCGAAGGCTGAGGTGGAAGGATTGCCGGAGCCCAGCAGGTCGAGGCTGCGGTGGCCGGGAGCGGCCACTGCACTCCAGTCTGGGTGACAGAGTGAGACTCCAACTCAAAAAAAAAAAAAATGTATTTCTTAAGATTTACCTTCATAGCAAATTTCAAGTATATGATTCAGTATCATGAACTAGAGTCATATTGCTGTACATTAGAACCCTAGAACTTATTCATCTTGTATAGCTATAGATGAAACTTTATAGGTCTTTGTGTTTTTGCCCTCCCCACACATGTGAACACACACACACATGCAAGAAAATAGTATCTATGTGATGTAGATTTCAGTTCATCTTTATAAATATTATTTCAGCTGAACATAGTTATACCTAGATCCTGGTGCTAGTTTCTGATTTTTTTTTGAAGGGACAACTTCCAAAAATAGAATTACTTGGTCACAAATTAAAAGAAAATGACAGGTGCAAATTGCCTTTCAATGTGAAATACCTACTGTAGGCCATCATTTGCTACTTGTTTTTGAAAGCCTAGTATCTGAATATCATTTCTGTGTGGGTGTTCCTAAAAGTATTAATCTTGGTTGATAAGTAGTGTCCTGTCTCTCACTTTAGAAATGAAGGAAACAGGTATTTCCTCTTTCTACTTGCTGGCAGTAAAAGCTTGAGTACACAAAGCAGGTTTGTCATTGGATGCTCTTGCTCTAGACTTGAATATACGTTTTATAATATACACATATATCAAAACATTAAGCTGTACATCTGAAATACATACAATTTTTATTTGCCAATTATATATCAGTAAAATCTGGAAAATGGATTTCTTGTTACCTACCATGGCTGGAAGCAGGAAGTTGCCTTCCTGTCACTTTTATGAACTACATTGATTTTTCCTGTAAGTTTCTTTTCTGTTTAATCATCCAGAGTTCATTTCTATGGTTTATAGTCAAGAAACTTGACTGGTACAATACTGGTCCTGGGAGCAGACTATAAGCAGTAGATCCTCAGGGAAAATTGGGGGATCTTGGCTTGCTAATTGGGGTGAAAAAGTGATAAATCCTTTTGTATTGGGAATGGTCTTCTGGTAGCACAGGTTATGTAGGGGCTAAACAATCTCTTGTGACCACCTGGAATGAGGAATTAATTGAATACAAAGTTTAGAAAAATCAAGTGGCTCCTGGGACTGAAGAGAATGAAGGGGCTGAAAGTTTTAAATACTATGGGATAGTCTGACATAACTAGACTTCACAGAAAGGGACACAGTAAGAAAAACATCATAGCCTTCCTTTTCAACCAATCTGTGATATGTTAGGGCTCCCCATTTTTCTGATTTGTTATATTTTGAGTAATTTTTCATTGTGTCATGCACATAATACATTTCATGTTGTGGAGACTCTGGATTCTGTTCATTGTTCTGATGAGTCATGGTTCTTTCATTTTAGCACACACTAACTTGGTTATACACACACACACACACACACACACATTTTTTCATTTTAGCACATGCTCACTTGGTTATACACACACACACACACACACACACACACACACACACACACACACACACACATATTTTTTACAAGTTCCAAACTCAGTTCAGATCTTTTACTTTTAGCTGCGGTGCTTTGAGTTTGCTCCATGTGTGCATAATTCAGGAGTCAGTCAGAGATGTGTGGGCAGGTAGAATTTGAATATCCCCTTTCAGGCTCTTTTCCTTACCCAATTTCCCTTTTCTTTGGTGACTGTAGTGTCCCTGGACTCAGTACTCAGATTCCTTAGGCCATAAAAATTGTGTGTGTTTTTTTTCTCACCTGCCCCTGTTGCTCTATGCAAGTTAACTGAGCCTGACCTCAAGCTAGAAGCAGCAGAACGGAGCACTTACTTCATAGAATGCCCTTTCATGTGCATGAACTCCTCATTGGAATCTACTTTTCTGTACCACTTTGTCCCTCAGTGTAGTTGCATCTCATATTATATGCATATTTTATAGTAGCTGTCTGTGGAAGGTTTATTCTGGTAGGATCTTTACTTGGCCATTAGTGGAAGCTCAATCCTTGTTTTGAAATATCTCTTTTTTGTGTTTTCTCTTCATGTTTCTAGAATGTCCCTTCCCCCACTATTAAGGATGCAATATGCCCCTCAAAATGCTTTCAGGTTTGCTGTATAAATCTGAGTCCCTGAATGTAACATGTTGAAGGGGTATTAAGGACTGTTTAGCTGAACTTTTTCATTGCACAGATGAGGAAACTGGGGCCTTGAAGAGGCAAGTAGCTTACCCACAATGAGAGCTGGTACTGCTGAGGAAGATGAATGAGAAGGATCTGAGAGAGACACCTGAATTTGCTGAGAAGAGACACATCTGAAGAGCAAAATGTAAATTGTAATTTGTGAAACCTGTTGGGAATAAACTTTTTCTTTGGTACCTCTCTGCAGTAATGATAAGGGTATTATAGATTTCGAAGCTTGAAATGAGGAAGAGAAAGGATTTCTTTAGAAATCTTGTCTGAAACTGCCATAAATTTTAGAAACACCCAGTTGGAAAACACATCAAACATGTCTTTTCTGAAGCAAGTTGTCACATTTCATCACCATGGCTGGTTTTCTATTTCAGTCTCTGTCTCCTAAAGCAGCTGCGTTCGTGCTGAAGTGAGATTCAGAATGTGAGACAGAGGATGACATGTGTTGCCTCAAGTTAGAAGCCTGTACTGCAAGGTTTAAAGGTTCTCTCAGTCTTTGTTTGCTTGTCTGTTTGAATAAGGACATACACCATTCTTTCCAATGTCCTCCTTCTTCCCCCATCCCTCGGTTCTCCCACTCCATCAAAACTGACAGAATTTGAAAATGATGACCTCAGTCTAGTCTCTTGTCAGTTGTTATTCTTTATGTCAAAGCTGAATCTAGACACCTTATTTATTCAGACACCTTGGTGGATTGGATAATAAAATATCTTAAATTTATGCTTTCTAGATTTTTGAGGGATATTGTTTAGATTCCAGAATCACAATAGTAAGTTAAAGGATCAAAAGAGAAAAAGGAAGGCAAGCCAAGCAAAAATCTCAAAGCAGCAAAAAAGCAGTGAACATGATATTAAACACAAGTGCCTAGAAGTAGAAGTGAAGGATGCTAAATTATAAAATACTCAGTACCTAAATTACATAAATTTGACATAATCTGTGGGAGATTGTGTCTTGAAATAGTAGAAAAAATGTGGATTTAAAAAAGTGACTCAGTGGCATATGACTTTTGGACTGAGCATGGTGGCTCACGCCTGTAATCCTAACACTAGGTATTCCAATGTGGGAGAATTGCTTGAGCCCAGGAGTCTGAAACAGACTGGGCAACACAGCAAGACTGCATCTCTAAAAAATAAAAATAAAATAAAAAAAAAACTGGGCATGGTGGCGTGTGACTGTAGGTCCAGCTACTCAGGAGACTACGGCAAGAGGATCATCTGAGCACAGAAGGTCTAGGCTGTGGTGAGCCATGATCATGTCACAGCACTCCACTCTGGGTAACAGAGTGAGATCCCAACTCAAAAAAACCCAAAGTGACCTCATTTAAGTTGGGCAACTTCATATTTAGAGTACTTCCCTCAGTGGCATAGGCTAACACGTAAGGGATGAGACAATTCCACCAGTATTCTTGGAACTTGAGAATCATTTGTTCACCCAAAGAACCGTGAATCCAAACAAAAATAATCCAACAAAACCATTTAGCTCTTTACTAAATGAGTAAAAAGGGGGTTGATTTATAGACCTGGAAGGATGCATTTCATCACACATAATTACTGTAACACAAGCAACTATGAAATTTCTTCCTGCTCAGAGGACATAGCCTTTCTTAGTAGCGTGGTGGGCATTCTCAGGTTCAGCACTTTGTTTGAATGTAGCATGTTTAGAAGGCATTTATGGCAGGGGCATCCACCAAGTGCACCTATGTGTAGTAGGATGGATGAATGGCTGAGTGGCTGTCAGCCCATAATAGCATCTGGTGACTGTTCTCCTGGGGTTGGTTCTTGCGAGTAACCTCCCAGGTATAAGACTTTTATTTGGAGATCAGGAGGTCAGGAAGTAGAAATTGAACACAAAATGGTTTTCTCTGAAATCAGTTATTAAAAATAAGCTGTGGCCATCTAACTTTCTCACTTTAAATGGAACTGACACTATGACCAAATAATTGGTAGTAATTGCAGGCTTGGTGTCAGATTTAATAAACCTCTCAAACCACAAATCCTTAAAGATCTAGCTAGTTCCTCTCTATCACAAGATAGTACTTTCATATCCTTTAGCACCTGATTACTGTTGCTTGTATTTTCTTCAATATAATGTTTCCTGCTTTTTAATAAAAGGCCTGTCATTTCTAATAAAAATAAAAAAGATCATCCAGGGAAATAACACAATTGATGGGTCTCATAGGCTGAAACATACTGAATCAGCATGTTTCTTCAAAAACTTGGAATAGAATCTTGGCTCTAAGCTGGACCTTGTTCTGGGATTATAACTCAGCATGTAAAGTAGGAAAAAGAATTGAGGAGATTCCTTGTTTCTCAGCCTCACGAGAATCCCCTTGTCACCAGGAGGTTTCCTTCTTAAAATGAGTAGTGGACTTTTTTGTTCTTGGCTGACTAGAAGCTAAACGACCTTTCTATTTCTGGGGGAATGAAAATGGGTTTCTTTATTTTTTTTTAATATTGGTAGAGTGAACTTACAATATTCTATACCCTCTCTCATTAGAATTATACACATACCTGCCCATTGACATGCGACTATGCAGTTCCTTTTATTAAAGTGAGGAGAGTGCATTTCTCTACTCTTCTGCTGTTGGGATTGGCCATACAACTTGCTTTGATCCATGGATTATAGCTGGAAGTGGTAGTATGCCAGTCTAAGGCCAGAACTTCAAGAGGCATCATGTTATGCTCTTTCACAGATGACATTGCACTTGAGAAAACATGCCCCTGATAGTCTCCAACCCAAGAAGGATGACAGACACATGGAGCATACCTGCTCTGAACCTGTAGTCTGAAGCAGAACTACCCCAGCTAATCTGTAGTGAAGCAGAAAAACAAATGCTTGTTGTTATAAGCCCTTGAGTTTTGTGATGGTTTGTTATACAACATTATTGTGGCAATATCTGACTAATATAGATTTCTAGCATGATATGGGATGAGTCTGTGATCTAAATGTTGTTAATCAACTATTTCTGATTGAATCCTTAGAACTTGAAGAAGAGGCAAAAGATGGGGGGTCAGATTGCCATTATTCCTGGTGGCTGTGACTGAGTTAGAGTCAGGCAACGTGACAGTGTCTGGGGATGGCAAAGCCCTACAGAGCCATGGTTGGTGGCCAGAATCAACAGTGCTAGTGGCGGGTCCTGAGCAGATTATTGTTAGGATAGGGTCTTTACTATGCCTCACTGCCGTTGGTGTCTACTCAAGTCTTGATTGCCAGGATTTCTGTGATTCTTTGAGTTGTTTAATATCCTTTGGATAAATTCATTTTCTTTTTAGGTTTACCAGTGATACATTGCCTATTTGCAACCAAGAAGGTTGGTACACCGGTCAGGACAAGTACATCATGAATTAGAAAGAAACTTAGTTCTCCCATGATTATATCCCCTGTGCATGGTGATATCATATATGTAACACAGACCTAGACTGTTTCATGTAATCCTCGTAACACCCCTACACTCACTATAGCTGAGTGATTCAGAGTCGCCATTGTGCACTACAGGGTTTGCTCTCTGTCTGCAAATTATTGTCTTGTTGGGCCAGTTGCATAACCTCTTTGTGCCTTAGTTTCCTCATATCAAATTACAAATAAAAACAATACATACTACAATTGGTTTGTGTGCAGCTGAAAGGCACTTAAAATTATACTTGTTCCATGATAAATTCCCAGTAAGTATTAGCTGTAAATAGTAGTAGAGATGATAATGATGAGATAATGATGATATTAGTATTAACTTTGAGATAGCAATTATCTGTGATGCTTGTCCTAATTCATACAGATGTAAGTGGTAGAGCTGGATCTACCCTGTTCTCCCAGTTTTCCATAATTTCAAAGCTTTCTATGAGTTAATATAATGCAGTGGTTCTGAATCTTTTGTCCTGCATGACTCACATTACAGCATCCTAATGGCCATGTCCAGATTTTGAATATGCTTTTTTGGTGCTGAGATTATAGTTGCAAACTCATGTCCCTTTTGGTAAACATTAAAAAGCTCACGCCTCAGCTCTTTTTTTTTCTTTGAATCAGAATCTCACTCTATCACCCAGGCTGGAGTACAGTGACACAGACATGGCTCAGAGGATCTTTCCATCTTAGCTCCCGAGTAGCTGGGACTACAGGCACATGCCTTCACACCCGGCTAATTTTTTGTTAAATTTCATTTTTTGTAGAGACAAGGTCCCTATGTTGTCCAGGCTGGTCTCAAACTGCTGTGCTCCAGCAATCCTCTCATCTCAGTCTCCCTAAGTGCTAGGATTACAGGCGTGAGCCACTGGGCCTTGTCTCAGTTCTTTACTTAACTAACATTTTATTCAGAGCCCTATATTCCCCACGCCTATGTCCTCATTTGAGAATTTCTGCAGAATGATCTACTGTTTCTGATGAAATTTATGTTTTGTGTGTTACATCCTCTAGGGGTTGGGGTAGGGGCTGAGAAGACAGGATTATTATTAGATAATAATTATTATTGGTACTACTGAGTAGTAGTTTGATAATGTTAGTGGAAGGTATATCCTGAGTAAGGACATTGGAAGATGCAGCCCTGGAGCCAGGGGCTACAACGGGAAGGCCTGGAGGGGACACCAGCATTTTGGGATGAGAGTACAGAGAAATCTTCACTGCTCCATTATTATACCTAGGATCTGTCCTGATGACAGTTCAAAAATGCTGTTGGTACTAAGAGAACCATAGTAGGTTTGAGTATCTGCCCAAAACTCAGGTGTGTGGAATATTATCCAGAGTCACTTTTATTTTCTTAAATTTTTAAATTTTAGATTCAGAGAATACACATGCATATTGATTACATGGACATATTGTGTAGTGGTGGAGATTGAGTTTCAGGTAGCCCATTCTCCAGATGGTGAATATTGTGTCCCGTAGGTAGTTTCTGAACCCTAGCTTCCCTCCCCTATCCCGTCTTATTAGTGTCCCCAGTGTTTATTATTTCCACCCTTTTGACCATTTTGCTCCCACATTTGAGTGAGAAAATAGGCAACCTATAGAATGGGAGAAGATATTCGCAAACTATGGAGATTACTCAGAGTTACTTTTCCTCTGATGGATCATTAATATGCAACCATTCTGAGGATTCCCCCTCCAGCTACCCCCTCACCTCTGGCTTCTGCCTCATGGGTTTGGATCAAGATAGCTACTATTGTTACTCTGTGCCAGGTTTGGGACATGAGGGGAACTTATAGGACTTCTAGTGGCAAGTCAACTGTCTCTAAGCTGAGATACTGTGTGTTCTTGTCCTCATAGTTCTTTTGAATGTTGGGATACTCTGTTACTTTCTGAACATGCTGGGGCTCTGAAAATTTTTGCTGAGTCCCAGGCCCTATGCTGAGAGTGTCATGCACCCTGCAGCATTTCCTCTCCGTGTCTTGCTTCCTTCTTGGCTGCAGTGCCAAAAGCAATGTGTGGTTCCCTGTTGATTTGAGACACAGACCTCCCTTCCCTGCATCTCAGAGAGTCCTTTTCTAGTCTAGGGGAGAAGAAGAATCTTCACATATCTCTATTATCTTCTATCTGCTGCATCTCACTAAAACCATTCTACTTTTCTTCCCATTTTCTCAGGAAACCCGTGAAATTCTCCAGGCTAATTTTTTTTTGAACCACATACTTTCCCTGGGGGCAATGAGTAGAAAGCTGTGCTAATTGCTTGGATATAAAGAGCACAGGAAATATGGGAAATTCTGTACCCCCATTGATTAATATTTCCAAAACTTTACTAACTATATGAGTAAATGGGATGTGACCCTCTGCAGGTTAATGGGAATCAGATCTATCATTGCCAGTCAGCTCCTGGACAAGCTAATTTGCTCTTCTGGGCCTCAGTTTCCTCATTTACAAATAGTGTTCCTGCCAACTCTTCAAGCTCAAGGCATTGTTCTGAGGATAAATAGATGAAGAAATATAAACATGCTATGAGAAAGATTTATAAAAAACCTAACTGCTACAGATATCTGGAATTAGTAAATGAAAGCCTCAGGACTCAGATGAATGCTGGAATATTTTGTGTTGGTTATAGTATTTTGATGTTGAGTTTATGGAAAAATATAATCACTGAGGAGATGGTGAGGAAAGTGAAGAATGAAAACAAAACCTCATATAAAAAGATAATAATGATGATTCTCATCTCAACATCACCTCCAAATGGCCTGTTTTCCTCCCATCAAACAATTGATGGGCAATGAGATTGTGCTTATTTGCAGTTAAAGTGATTGTGATGTTGACAATTAAATGTACATGCGGAACAGAATAATGGAGCAGTCCCATTTTATCACCAGCCCTAGCCATTTTCTCCACAGGGCACAAAGAGCGTGCGGGCGAGCCCTGTGCCCTGCATGAGCTGCATGGGAAATACATCCTCTCTGCAGTCGGAGGTGTGCCTCGGTGGATCAGGAGTTTGCACTGGGTCACTGTGGTTCTGCTTGTCACTGAAGAGTCATCCACAGTTAAGTGCTCTGCCCTTGGCCTCGTTCTTTTCATCGTAGTTTTTTGGATCTCTTGAAATTACCACAAGCAAGTGTTTACTGCAGTTATCATTCTTAGGCTGAGGGAGTTTTACATTGACAGTCATTGGGTTCAGAGATTTCCCAGCCAGTGACCTTGAGAGCCACTGCAGGCCTTCTACTTAGAGACTAATAATGGCCACAAATGCAGCAACAATAGAGAAGAGAAAGTATAGCAGAGGCTGTTGATGCCCCACTTCTATACCCTCAGTTTACCTGGGCTCATCAATAGCTGCCAGAGACAGCTGTCCACATGCCGACAGCTTCCTACCTCTAAGCGCCTGTTTCTCTTTGGGTCTGCCTTAAAGCTTACTTTGATGCTGTTCAAACTTGCTTTACCACTGCAGGACAGTCTGGAAATGTGTGTGTGTGTGTGTGTGTGTGTGTGTGTGTGTGTGTGTTGATATTCTCAAATAACGAATCATCTCAATCAGTTGGGGATGGGGTAGTGGCCTTTTAGCACAGTGGTACTTAGACATGTGGCCCCTAAAACAGCAGCATCAGCCTCAACTGAAAACTTGTTAGGGATGCAAATTCATGCGTCTCCCTCTCGGTCTCCCTCCCCTACATACTGACATGGAAACGCTAGGGATGGGGCCCAACAATCTGTGTTTTAACAAGCCCTCCTGGTGATTCTGTTGCATACTAGTTTTTGAGCTGCTGCTTTGTGGGGTGATTCTGAGTTGGCTTCACACATTTCCTCACAGTCTCCAGGGCTTTGGGCCTCTGTTGCTCATAAAGGTTACCTGGCCACTAACATACCCTATATTGGCTTTTCTCCCTTTTCTGTCTCACTTTCCCCACTTCCTCATTTGTACTTCTGAGGATCATCTCCCAAATAAAGTACTGATTCTGAACTCTTTTCTTAGGGTTTACTTTAGGGGAATTATAAACTCAGACAGGAGGAAAACCACCATCTGGTGAGAGCCTACCATGTATTAGGTGGTTAACTTACATAATATCATTTAATCTTCACAGATGAGGAAACTAAGTTCTAGTAAGATTAGTTATGTTGTCCAGGGTCACCACTTTTAAGTTTAGAGTCAGCGTTTAAATACTTGTCATACTGACTCAAAGCCCACACACATTGACAGCTGCAAGTGCAAAAACCCCTCATAAATATGCTGGTTAAGAGCGTGAGTTTTGGAGTCAAATATTTGTGTATTTAAAAACCAGTCTACCACTTCCTAATTATGTAATCCTGAGGAATTTTTTTTCACTTCTCTGAACTTTGGTTTTTTTCCTTCTGTGCAATGATAATCATGGCCTTCTCACAGTAGCACTCACCATAGTTTTCGCCATGCTGTGTCCATGACACCCTGTGATAGCTAAATATGATTTCCTTTGATATAAATATCAACACCTTGAGGTAGGTGTTATTTTTACCCCTGTTTTAAAGAAGGAAAATGAGTAGCCCGTGTTGCTTTCCCAGTTCTCTCCTGGTAGGTCCCTGAAAACCTTCAAATGATTCTTGCTTAGTACAAATGTTTATGTTTATAGACATGCTTTTACATTTCCTGAGGAATGTTCTGGTGAGATGTGTGTTACTCTCTTGCTACCGAGAGGAAGGTGGGTACTCAGGGGCATCATGTGAGTTTAGCCCACAACCGGGCAGGAGCAGCAGGAACATCCTCAAAAGGGGATTCAGCACAGCTGTTTACATCCACAGAACCTTGATCCCAGGCCAGAAAGATAGGAATTTGGCATTGGAAGGGAGCTTCAAGATCTTGTAGTCTAGCTGCCCAATTTTATGGATGAGAAAGAAGATGCAGAGGAGGTAGGAGGTAGGAAGTTTGTCCAAGGTGAGATTCCTATCAAATGGGACTCTGAGTAAATCCCAGCATCATGAAAGGGAAGGTAGATTCAGGTGAGCATCTGGTCTCTATTTCTTGGCTGTGTCTAGGTGACTTTACTTGCCTCTGCTTTATTGGTAATATTTATAAAAATCTCAGTACAACACACAATGGATCTTTATTGCCATAAATCTATTTTCATTACCTTCAACCTCACCTACCAAATCTTCTCATTAAACAACTTCCAGAATTCAAAAAGGCCAAAGAGCCCCATCAATCTGAGCCTTAGTGTTTTCTGGTATGAACAAACATCCTAATAGCAATTCATTCTCTGAGTGCCATGATGTGCTTTTATTCTGCAAAGTCAGTGAAGCTTGTGTCTTGTGGTTACCTTTTCCTAGCCACCCAGACACTTGGTAAATTTTCCAAAATTCCCTTAGATTGAAGTGAAGAAGTTTATCTGAAACCCAGTAGAGTCTTTTCTCTCAGTTTTATGCCCTGAAACTTTTGAGAGGGTATCTAATGTCCGTCTCTGGCTGAATAAGTGCCTGATTTCCAGAACTCCCATACTGCACATTGATGGGTAACCCTAGAGGTGTACCAGCCACAGCCATGCTGGTTGTTGACATAGGAGAGAGAAACACTTCTACCCTCTGAAGTTTCAAAAATTGAGTCCATGAAATAAACTGATAGGTAAACAGATTAACAGGAGAAAAGTCACATACATTTATTACATGAATGAGCTCATCACAGGAAATACATTTCCCATGAAATTTAGAAATGTATGTACCTTTTCATAGGGGAGAGAGGAAGAGGGGGTATAGGCCATTTAGGGGAGAGTGAAAGATTCTGGGAGGAGAATGAATGGGCCCAAAGACTATACCTGTGACAAAGTTCATTTGGGCATAGTGTTGACCTCTAGTTTTCTTTTCTGTGATTTGAGTCAATTTCTCCTGGTGCTGAGATTCCTGGGGAGGAGATCCAGGACCACTGAATTCTTCCTGAAGGACCAGTTTCAACAAAGATATGAAAATTCAGAGAAAGCCTATGTATTTACTGTTTCCCAAGTGCCCTCAGTTTGATGTAATTAGCACACCAAAGTGGCACATTTTGGGGTATTGTTTTCTGAGCCCCAACACTGACAAAGACTGAGCATGTATCCCCCTCTCTGAGGCAGGCAGGATCAGAGAACAGAGAGGTACCAGTTGCTAAAGCAAACAACAGAGTCTCAACCCGTCCTTGCCCATGCAAAGTCCAGCTACTGAAGCTTAATTCAACCAAAATCTCATCCTCACTCTCTTTTGGGCCTTGAGCAATAAGAAAGTTTCCAAAATGTTCCCAGGGCTAGGTTTACTTCAGTTGGGTTGCCAAAGTGTCCTTGATTTGTTCAAAAATAGTGTATAAGTAGAATTATTAATTTAGTTTTGCTTTGTATAGCAATACAAAATGCACTGAAAATGTAAACTGTGAAATGTATAATCCATATTTAAGCAAAGTCAATCGAATTTGAATATATCCTACCAACCAAGAGTAAGAAATAAATTTCTTCATAGAAATAAGAATACATAAAATATTAGATATATCAGAAATTCTATCAGAAAGAGGTAAGGAGCTATAAGGGTGCACTTTAAGAGAGCAGGTTAGTTGGAAATTGAGAAGATGGTGGCAGAACCAGGCAGAGTGTGTGAATCTATGCATGGGTGAGTGTGCATAAGAATGAATCTGCATGTGTGTGTGCGCGTGTGTGTGTGTGTGTGTGCAAGTGGGTGAGTGGCAGTCTGACTGGATCTAGGACCCAGAGCTACCCTGTAGAAGCAGCTGCAACTTACCACTGCTCTGAATTTGGTGCCTCCCATGCACAGGAACATCTACCATTCTTGGGGCATCTCTTGGGAAAAGGTAGCAGAGATCAGCTACCTCTTGGCACCTGGCACCTGGCCTATACCACTACATGTGGCAATAGGCCAGGCATTGGCAGCAGGGACTGTGGAGAAAGCAAGGGGAGGAAATCTGGAGCTGAGCCCTGTGGGAGGAGATGTGGGCTGACATCATTTTCTCTGTCCTGGAACCTGGACAAAGGCCTCCTTAACTCACCCAATACTGAACAGCCTGCACCCTGAGATGGAGGGGCGATCTCTGTACCTCTCTCTGGGATTGATCATCATTGACCCAGAGAGGATACTCCAAGTTCCTGATACCTGAGAGACAGATCCCCCACCCCCCAACTGAACGAAACACAGATGCATGCAGTTGGAATGGGAAACCTAGCAGCAGACCAGTTGGTGTGAGTCCTGATCTGATTCACTCCCTTTCCCCCAGCAGTGAGTGGGGTGTCTGACCCATGTAGAGAGCAGCCTGATCAGTCTTTGCTGAGAGCAGAGGGGAGGGTCTAGAGACTGGAGCCAGCTTCCTACTGAGGGGAGCCAAAAGCTACAGTGCTTGGCACATGCCAGTTAAAAAAAATAAATAAATAAATAAAAAAATAAAAAATAAAGGAAAGGTACCTGAAGATCCAGAAACAAGAGGGAGCTCATTTTTTGCCTGCTCTCTCCATATGTATCTTTCTGTGTGTCCTCTGATTTGATTTGCCCTTTTTTCTCCCTCTTTTTTTTGGGTGTATGGATATATTTGAAGGTGAGTGTATATTTGTTTTCTTTTGGATTATGTTTTTGTTTATCTGCTTGTTTGCTTGCCTGTCTGTTTTCCATCTTCTCCTTCTTTCTCTTTATCTTCCTTTCTCTTATTTCATTTTGGTTTGAGGGGGTATACGTATGCTACTACCACACTGACATATTTTAAGGTGGTGGGAAGTGAGTTCCAGGGGACCCACACTCCAGTCAGTGAATACTGCAATCTGCAGGTAGCTTCTGAACTGTAGTTCCCCAATGACACCTTAGTCAAATCTCAAAACTGAAAAACAGACAGCACGGTACCCTACCCCTAACCTGGCTTCAAAACTGAAAAAGTGTAGAGGCTCTACCTAAGGAAGATTAGGGGGATGGCAAACTGGATTTAAAAAAAACCATGGAATATATTCATTACCACATGCCAAGTACTCCAAGATCAACCACATCCTTGGCCATAAATCAAGCATCAACAAATTACATACAATTGAAATACTGCCATACAACTTCTCAGACTTCAGTGGAATAAAAATAAATATCACCACCAACAAATTCCCCCCAAACCAACAAAGACATGGACACTAAGCAGCATGATGCTGAACAACTCCTGGGTCAACACAGAAATCAAACAGTAATTAAAAGATTCTTGGAAACAAATGAAAACAAAGACATATCTTACCAAAACCTCTGGGATGCCATGAAATCAGTATTAGGAGGGGAATTTATATCTCTACGAACATACATCAAGAAAATAGAAAGATCACAAGTTAACCACCTAAGAAACCACCTAAGAGATCCGGAAATTCAACTGGGCTCGGTGGCTCAGCCTGTAATCCCGCGCCTTTGGGAGGCTGAGGTGAG
>NW_007255514.1:434839-437924 GCF_000164805.1 Carlito syrichta
TCCAGCAGGAGCGGCCACTGCACTCCAGTCTGGGTGACAGAGTGAGACTCCAACTCAAAAATAAAAAAAAAGAGATCTGGAAATTCAAGACCACCAAAACCCTAACTTCAGCAGAAGAATCCAGATCACCATATATGGGACATAGAAGTAAAAAAAAAAAATCATAGAAAAAAAATCAATGAAACAAAAAGTTGGTTCTTTAAAATGATAAACAAGCTAGGTGGATCCTAGCCAGATTTACCAAGAAAAAAAGAGAAAATCCTCAAATAAACATAATCAGAAATGCAAAATATCAAGTCACAACTGACCCCGAAGAGATACAAAAGATTATCAGAGATTACTATGCACACCTGTATGGAAACAAACTCGAAACCTAAATGAAATAGAGGACTTTCTGACATCACACAACCTCCCCAGGTTGAAAAAAGAAGACATTGAGACACCAAATAGATAAATAACAATCCGGAAATTGTCATTAAAAAACTACCTACAAAAAAAACCCCAAAAACAAAAAAAACAAAAAAACCCTGGACCAGATGGTTTTCCAGAAGAATTCTACAAAACATAGAAGGAGGAACTGATATCAATCCTATTGAAAATATTCCAGGCAATCGAGAAAGACAGGACTCTCCTCAGATCATTTTATGAAGCTAACATCACATTGATACCCAAACTGGGTAAAGATCCAACAAAGAAAGAGAACTACAGACCAGCATTCCTGATGAACATAGATACAAAAATTCTCGACAAGATTCTAGCAAATTGGATCCAACAACACATTTCAAAAATCATCCACCAAGACCAAGTAAGCTTCATTCCTGGGATGCAGGGCTGGTTCAACACCGACAAGATCATAAATGTAATTAAATACATCAATGGATGTAAAAATAGGAATCACATGATTGTATTATTAGATGCAGAAAAAGTTTTCAATAAAATCTAGCATCCTTTCTTAATAAAAACGCTTGAAAACTTAGGCATAGAGGGAACATACCTCAACATAGTAAGAGCCATCTATGATAATCCCACAGTCAACATATTGCTAAACAGACAATTTGGAAGCATTTTCCCCGAAAACAAGAACAACACAAGACTGCCCACTCTCACCCCTCCTGTTCAATATAGTGTTGGAAGTCCTAGCTAGAGCAATCAGACAAGAGAAGGAAATCAGGGGTATCCATATAGAAACAGAGGAAGCTAAGCTATTCCTCTTTGTGGAAAATGATCCCATACCTCGAGGTATGATCCCATACCTTGAAAACCCAAGAGAATCTGTCAAAAACCTCCTTGCACTGATAAAGGACTTTGGTGAAGTCTCAAGGTACAAAATAAACATGCAAAACACAGTCACATTCTTATACACCACCAACAAACAGAGAACTAAATAAAAAGCATGATCCCATTCATAATACCCACAAAAAATGAAATACTTCGGCATCTTCCTAACCAGAGACCTTTACAACAAAAACTACAAAACACTTTTCAAATAAATTAAAGATGACACAAACAAATGGAAAAATATTCCATGCTCATAGGTTGGAGAAATCAACATTGTTAAGATGTTCATCCTACCAAAGGCAATCTACAGATTCAACACAATACCCATTAAATTACCAACATCAGTCTTCTCAGACCTGGAAACAATGATACAGAAATTCATATGGAAACATAAAAGACCATGAATAGCCAACAGTCCTTAGCAAAAGAAACATAGTGGGAAGTATTACACTTCCAGACTTTAAACTTTACTATAAGGTTACAATAATCAAAACAGCCTGGTATTGGTACAAGAACAAGACATAGAGACCAATTGAACAGGATAGAGATTCTAGAAACAAAATCTCAATTTGTCAACCAACTCATCTTTGAAAAAGCCTCCACCAATAACCACTGGGGAGAGGAGAAACTGTTCAGTAAATGGTGCTGGGAAAACTGGCTGACAACATGCAGAAGATTGACATAGGACCCCTATCTATCATCATATACAAAATTCAACTCTAAATGGATTAAAGACCTGAGTGTAAAACCTCAAACTATAAGAATCTTCAAAAACACAGGAGACGCCCTTTTGAAAATTGGAATAGGCAACCAATTCCTCATCAAAACCCAAAATGCTCACACCGTTAAGAGATAAGATAAACAAATGGGACCTCACCAGACCGAAAAGCTTCTGCAAAGCAAAAGAAACCATCAAGAGAGTGGGGAGACAGCCCAAAGAATGGAAAGAAATACTTCCTGACTGTATATCTGACAAATGCCTAACATCCAGAATCTACAAGGAACTCAAATATGCGGAAAGGCAAAAAACAAACAGCCCCATTAAAAAGTGGGCAAAAGATATGAATAGGCACTTCTCAAAGAAGACATATGAGCAACCAACAGATACAGAAAAAATGCTAAACTTCACTAATCATCAAAGAAATGCAAATTAAGATTACACTGAGATACCACAGAACTTCAGTTGCCATCATTAATAATTCAAAAAACAGCAGATGCTGGTGAGACAGGAGATAGCTAGAGAAAGGCTAGGCAGACAGACAGGCGAGGCTTCTGGTAACAATGTAGCCAACACCCAGCAGGGCTCTCAGGTTCAACTGGTAAACAAGCTCCCTGTGAGCCTCTCAAGCTAGAGCTTAGGTACTCACCAGATAAAAAAGCAACCAATCAGCTCATCATTAGATCCCTACCTTAATACTGACCAATCAGTACAGCTACAGCTCACAGTTAGTGCTAGCCAATCGGCTTGGACTTAGGGCTATATAAGCCCTAGGTTTTTGGTCCCAGATGGGCAAACCCTTTGGGTCCCCTCCCACTGTGGGAATGTCTCTGTTCTTTCAATAAATCCTTCTTTCTCACTTTCTGGCTGTCTGTGTCCCTCATTGTTCCTGGGCATGAGACAAGAACCTTAACTCTGAAGAGCTGCAACTTGAAGAGCTACAGAAGATTGTTGGAGTCAGCTGAACCAGGAGAGCTGCTGGGAGAAAGCAAGACTCCAAAACTGAGTCACCTCGGGGCTAGGCTTGCCAGTCCACCGAACCAGCAACACTCTCAGGGCCTGGCTTGCCAGCCCATTAGAGCCAACACT
>NW_007255514.1:438211-440893 GCF_000164805.1 Carlito syrichta
CTTGCACATGCATGTTTATTGCAGCATTATTCACAATAGCAAAAACATGGAACCAACCATGCTGCCCATTGAAAGTGGACTGGATAAAAAATGTGGTACGTATACACAATGGGATATTATGCAGCCATAAAGAAGGACAAACATTTGGAGTTCACAGCAACTTGGATGGATTTAGAGTCTATAGTATTCAGTGATCAGTCACAGAAACTAAGAACTAAGTACCACATTCTCACTCATAAATGGACCCTGAACATTTATCATAATTCTATAAGAAAGGGATTGGAAGTAGCAGGACACTACCAGTGAAGAGGGGGTGGGGGCGCATAACATAAATAAGGGTATCTGATCTCAAACTAGGTGAAGTGGAGACCAAAGGGAGGCCCAAACTTTACCTGTAAGAGTACCACTTATCTGCCTAATTCTAAATTGTACCCCACATCTTTAAAATTAAAAATAAACATTAAAATAAAAGAAAGATACCGGAAATGATGTTTACTAATAAGAGTGATGACTGCTTCTGGTTGGTGATTTAAAAGTAAACTTCACTGTTTTACTTTTTCCTATTGTTTGAATACCTTCTAACAGATATGTATTACACAGCAGAATAATTTTTCTTTTAAAAACATGATAAACAAATCTAGGTAATGGAAAAAAAATAGCAGGTCAAGAGGTGGGGTGGATCACAGAATAAAATATTATTAAATACAAATGAAATAAGAGCCATTTATGGCTTCACCATTTATAAATTTGACCAATTCTTTTTGAATTCATTTCTATTTCCTGCCTGTATCTTCTCCTGTGGGTAATGAATTCCACAAATTTATTACCTGCTGTGAGAAATAATCCTCCCATCAGGTGCACTGGGAAGCCAGCTCTTCCAGCCAGGGAAGGTGACTGAACTTTTTGCAGTTATTTCTGCTTATTCAGTGTGGCAGGGCCATTTGTGAGGTGGAGGAATTTTTTGACAAATTGTGTCATTGTGATGCATCATTTCCATAAATTATGTTATTATGCAGATTTAGAAGGCATAAGCAATTGGTATAATTTTATCTTATGGACATTGAATTGTATTTCCATCTTTGGAATGACTGGGAGAGAGTGTAGAGCAAAATTTATGCCACCCATAGCATGTAAATAGGACTTCACAGTATGTGCTTTTGAATTAGTCTCACTTCTGACCTTATGTGTCTTTCTTTGGTTCTTTCTTTCTTTTTCCATCCACTTTAAATCTATGTTATCTTGCTATACTATAAATATTTGTGAGATACAATAAACCCTTTTGAATATGAGTTGAGAAATTGACAAAGGAGAAACAGATGGATGCAGACAGACCACAGGGGTGGTAGGAGATGAAAACATGGAGAAAAGACAAGGAAAAGAGAGGGGAGACAAAGACAGAGACAGAGACAGGGACGGGGATGAAGGGGAATCCAGGAAGCTTCCTAGATTGGAATTAATACAATGACTGGAGTCATACATTGACTTACCTGTGGGGCTTATGGAATTTCTATTATTACTAACTTCATAAAACTGATAAATATAGCAATCTTTGTTGTTTGATCCAAAGTTTTAAGTTTCATAAATTGATCTCTGGATAATGGCCAGCAAGCAATAAGGTATGTTAATTACTCAACCAAATGACCAAGCCTGTCGATAGTCCTGTACAAGCAGAATGCGTGCCCCAAATTCTACTGTATGTAAAATAAATTAAGTCAGACTAACTTAGGCCCTGATTTTTTTTTTTTTGAAATTTAGCTCTAGTAACATCTCACCTCAGGAAAAAGCAGTTGTAGTAACAAAAGGAATATATACAGAGAAGATGCCGGGCAGGAGAGCTGTTATTATTCTATTTTATTTTATAACTTTATTTTATTCCTGAGATATGGGGTACAAGTCAGGATTAGGTACATAAGTAATCTACATGCAGGTTAAGTTTGGGCTTCCATCTGGTCCTCACTTCCTCTGGTTTAGGACCAGGTATGCTTTGTGTTGCTATGTGTCCACCCCCACCCCCACCCCCACCCACAACAGTATCCAGTGACTGCTGATTCCTCCATTGTGCTGCTGAGATTAATGTTCAGGTTCCACTTATAAGTGAAGATATGTGGAATTCGGTTCTTTGTTCCTGTGACAAATCAACTTGCTCTGCATAAAAAAGTGGGTGGAATTGAGATTCTTAGAGGTTCCCAAAGTGAGATGGCCTGGGGTAGAGTCTTGAAGGAGAGATAATTATGGAATTTCTATCATTATTATCTTTATAAACCTCATAAATACTAACTTATGAAAGTCTATCATTACTAACTTCATAAATCTCTCCTAAAATGGAGCTGTTCTGATAAAGTATTTCACTCTTCTTCCCCTCTTCTCTTGTTGTTAATTGGATTTTCTTTCCTGGTCTCTTTCTTTCATGTAGAACTTCTGCTATACAACTCAGACTTTTTTTTCTCCTTCAAGACTTCACCAGCTGGGCTTGGTGGCTCAACCTGTAATCCCACGCCTTGGGAGGCTGAGGTGAGTGGATTGCCTGAGCCCGCGGGTTCGAGACCCGCCTGGGCAACTTGGTGAGACCTCATCTCTACAATAAATCGGAAAATTATCCGGGCGTGGTAGCACACACCTGTAGTTCCAGCTACTTGGAAGGCTGAAGCGGAAGGATCGCAGGAGGCCAGCAGGTCGAGGCTG
>NW_007255514.1:440913-447373 GCF_000164805.1 Carlito syrichta
AGAGTGAGACTCCAACTCAAAAAAACAAAAAACAAAAAAACAAACAAACAAAAAACTTCACCCCAGGCCACCGCCCTTTGGATACGCCTAAGAAACTTAATGCCATCCGCTATTTAATACAGAGCAAGTTGGCTTTCTACACTCTACTAGACTCTAGACCTTTCTTTCTATATTAAAAGATTCATCAATGTGCAACAAAACTCATCTTACTAGTTATGATTTTTCATTGTAAACAACAGAAAATGACTCTGGCTAATCTAAGCAGAAAAAAAAATTGTTGGAAGGTCATAGTAAATCTTAGAATCAAAGAGGGGGCCGTAGAACCATGCTTAGAAAGTGTGCAGAAGCCAAGGAAGTTTTAGGTGCCAAGAATGCCATGGCCATACCACAAGAATAGTCTGGTTGGGATGCTCCTGCAGGTTCACTTCAGAGATAGACACTTGCTGTTGGTGACTCTGCTGCCACCATATTCAACATGAAAGTCACTGCATCCTTAAAAATTTTTTACTTCGTTAATTATTGTTTTTTTTTTTTTTTGAGTTGGAGTCTCACTCTGTTGCCCAGACTGGAGTGCAGTGGCCGCTCCCGGCCACCACAGCCTTGATCTGCTGAGCTCCGGCGATCCTTCCGCCTCAGCCTTCCAAACAGTCGGAATTACAGGCATGCGCTACCACGCCCGGCTGATTTTTTGATTTATTGTAGAGATGAGGTCTTGCTGCCCAGGCGGGTCTCGAACCCACGGGCTCAGGCAATCCACTCACCTCAGCCTCCCAAAGGCGCGGGATTACAGGCTGAGCTACAGAGCCCGGCTTTCGTTAATTATTATTAAGTATTTGGGGGATAGAGATGAAGGTCTTGGTATGTTGCCCACGCTGTTCTCAAACTCCTGGCCTCAAAGTGATCCTCTTGCCTTCGTCTTCCAGAGTGCTGGGGTTATAGGTGTGAGCCAATGCATCTGGCCTACTGCATACGTGATGTCCTTACTACGAATAGTCTCTGTCCTTGCATCAAAGGAGTGATGCAAAAGTACAAACTGGACTGACCTAGTCTGGATCCTATAACTTTTCTCCAGCACATAGAGAGTGGGGACAGGGAACAGTCCCTCTTTCATCAGTGTAGTTCCTGACTCCCATCAAGAACCATACCATGGGTGCGATTTCCCCTAACCTGGAAGGATATACAGATGCTGGGTAGCCAAGAGGGAGAAATGTTCTGTGGAGGCTTCTGTTTTGGGCCTCACCATTTAATATCGCATGGCGCCTTCAGTATTTGGCAATTCCTCTGAGATGAGGGACATGATATGGCTTATGTTCAATAGAATTACCCGAATTCTGTGTTGAGAAGAGATTTTCAGGGACACAGGAACAAAAGCAGGGAGACCAGCCTGGCCTTTCTTCAAACCTTTTTGGGGAAAGGCATCTTACTGTTCTGTTGGGATTTCTAATGGGGCCACATTCTTCTGCACTCTTACTCTCCTTCTCTAACCTAGTGTTTTTCTTGAACCTCAAAAATAATGATGTTGAGTTTGGGCAACCTAGTGAGACCTCATCTTTACAAAAAATAAAAAAAAAATTAGCTGGTATGGTGGTGTGTGCCTACAGTCCCAGCTATTAGGGAAGCTTAGGAGAGAGGATTGCTTGAACCCAGCAGTTTGAGAGCCATGATTGTGCCACTGCACTCCAGTCTGGGCGATGGAGTAAGACCTCAACTCAAAAAAAAAAAAAAAAAAAAAAAAAAAAGATGTTGAATACCCTTTCATTTGGATTATGTAATTTCTGTGCAAATTTTGGCCAGTTTCCAGTCTGGCCCTAGGAATCGGTGTCTTAGATAATCAGATAGGCTTGCCATCTTGGATATTGACCAAATGGGTAAAATGGATTTTTTAATATCAACTCAGCCAGTCCAGAAACAGCTCATCTTCTACACAGAAAAATGAAGGATTGCCATTTTGGACATATGCAGCTTCCACTCCCACTTTTATGCTTTTAAACTCTGTGTAGAATTTCTAGCTCAGCAATGGAGTTGAGAGGCTCCTCATTCAGACATTTTTTTAAACAACCAAATTACTTGTGAATTATTGTTTGAATAATGTTCAACTCAGAGTATTCTTTAAGTACCTTTTAACTTTGAGTCCCTTGGCTGGCTTCCCATCTGCTAGTATTCTTCCATACATTGACTGAACAAATGACAGCTGACTTGATTATCACAAAATAGGTTCTATCTCTCAGTTCTGATTCTGCTTATTTTCTTCATTGTATCATTTCTTTCATTTGCTAAATTTACTTATTCTCTAGATGGTAAGAAATATGACCTTCTTAGGAAGGTCATTAGCTTTCACATTAGTTTAGTGATACCTAAGTTTATATGTTTAACAAATGTTAATTCCCTGGAGCTTTTGTCTTGAAAGCTGTCCCAAAGAAGTAGCACTTACATTTGGATAGATTTCTTTTATTTTCCCTTATTTTCTTCTGATCATAGCTCTCTTCTACTTTATTTAAGAAACGATGTCCTTCTTTAGGTGGCACAATTCCACATGTGCTTTATTTTTAGTTGGGATGAAATAATGGAGTTTGGAAGTTGAATATATAGAGAAGGGAGTTTAAATATCAGTTATTTGATAAATACCTGTTGATTTGATTTGATTGTTTTTTTGTACTTGAAATGTTTTGGTAATACGTTTCTTAGATGGATCCTACTTTTTAGGGACAAGAGTAATTTTGAGAGAGAAAGTTTCAGTTGATTGGGAGCAGAGAAAAGAGAATACCAAACAATGACTTTAAAATCTGTACTACGTGTGAACCTGAATCAAGAAAAGTAAATGGAGACTGTAGGTAGGTCCCATTTTGCCAGTGTTTCTAAAAACTCTCTCAATGGAAATTTTATTTCGCTCTTTGGGGCTACTTTCTTGACTAAGAGTGTAGCATAAAAAACAATAATGTATATGTTTATGAATATTTACAAATAAAAATATGATAAAATCAATGTAATCATTTCAACTAAAAAATTATTTCCAATTTCTGTAAAATATTTGTAAATATACTGTATATATTTACTACAAAATGGCTTACAAAGTACTACCCAAACACACATAACCTATAAAATATCAATTTATTGCTTTATACATCATCTAAAATATGTTAAGTAATTCTTTTATGATTGTTGAAGTTAATGTCTATTTTGTTAGCTTTCTTATTATTTAGAAGATTTATGAAAACAATTTTGATGACTCAAAAACAACAGTAGGGCCCGGGTGTGGTGGCTCACACCTATAATTTGGGAGGTGGAGGTGAAAGGATTGCCTGAGCCCAGGGGTTCGAGACCGGCCTGGGAAACTTGATGAGACCCCATCTCTACAATAAATAAAAACATTAGCTGAGCATGGTGGTGTGTGCCACTGAACTCTAGCCTAGGCTATAGAGTGAAACTCTGACTCAAACAAAACAAAACAAAACAAACAAATAACCCAACCCAACAGTAGGGACATGTATCAGGAGAAGAAGAAGGTATTTGTGCATCCAACCCGGAACAAAGTCATTTTTGCCAGCCCCATATCTATACCACAGTAAATAGTGGGCACTCAGTAAATCATTGCTTTGTTTTGTAGACACACACACACACACACACACACACACACACACACACACACACACACGAAAGATCATATTTACAAGTAAAGACATCTCTCCCTATCAGGCTATAGTAAGAGAAGTTAATTCACCTTCTCTTAAACTTTAGTGCTCCTGCCAGTTCTGCCCCATTGCAGAGACCTCTTTTTCTTTGTTAACACTCTTTGTTAACACTTTTTCTTTGTTAACACTCTAGGCCATTTATTCATTATATCTCCATGCTACCCCTAGTGCCAATCACCATCATCTCATTCCTGGATAACGACAATAGTCTTCTAATTATCTTTTTTTTAATCTGTTTTTACTCTTGCTTACTCTTCAATCCATTAATCAGAGTAATCTTAAAACATGTAGATTAGATAATGTCCCTCCCAGGTTTGAAATTCTCTAGTGGCTTTCCATTTAAAGTAGAATGAAATCAAACTTCCCACCAGCCCTTCATAATCTAGTCCTTCCTCCCTCCTCCAGTGCCATTATTGCCCTTGTTCACTCTGCTCAACTCACTGACCCTCTTTCAGTGTTAGGGCTCTCCGAGTTCTTTCTCTCTTGGGTTCCGCACTTGCTGTTTCTTCTGTCTCTCTGCCAGGACCTTTCTTTTCCCAGCTATTTGTGTGGCTGGCTTATTTTCAACCTGCCAGTCTCAACTTAAATTTCCTCCTTGAAGAGTCTTCTTCTCTGGTTCTGCCTGAAATAACCCACTCCTATTTCTCCTGTTATTCTCTGTTACACATATTATAATCAGTACTTATTTTGTGTATTTGTTGGTTTTTATTGTTTCTCTCTCACTAAACTATAATAATATCAGCTAACTTTGATAGAGTACTTGCTATATGCCAGGCAGCAGTGTTTAACATCATTTAACTTGTTCATCACAACAACACTATAAATAAGGGACTATGTTATCACTGTTTTAAAGATGGGGACACAGAGGCATAAGAAGTTGAAATATCTTGCTCAAGGTTACTTTGCTAGAAAGTGGCAGAGGCAGGTGTGAATGTGGTCTGGCTCCAGCACCTGGCCTTTCACTTCTATGCTCTGTTGCTTCCATGATGGCAGGTCTATCTTGCTCACCATTGTGTTCCCAGTGCCAGAGAGTGTCTGAGGCATGGTGTGGCAGGGACAGTTGTCTCTGGTATAGGTGAAAATCAGCCAAATCCAATTGTGGGGTGTGGGGTGGGGTGCTGAAGACTAATGCAGAGGGAGGGAGAAGCCAGGCAGATCAGTTTCTTCAGTCAAGAATGAGGTAATTGTTGGAAAGAAAAATTGGCATCATGAAGGCTTTGTCGCATCAGTGGAGGTACCAGAAAGGGTCGTGGTCATCAGTGACTGATGGAGACTGTGTGAGGTCAGGTGGAACAGGAAGTTCCTGTAGATTGAAGGAATCACGTGCAAGGAATTTCCCGAACCCATTCCACTGTGTGTGTGTGTGTGTGTGTGTGTGTGTGTGTGTGTGTGTGTGTGTATTTGCAAATAATGAGATTTAACATAAAAAGATGGGGGCTAGAATTAGTGGACTTTGAGTTAATATTCTTAATATGACTTCACTGATGTCCATAGCTGGTAAGGCCCGGGAAAGCTCTGTACTTTAATTCTATTCTACAAACATTTATCCAACACACACTTATTGACTGCCTACTATGTTTCAGGCACTGTGACAGGTACCAAAGACACTGAATAGCAATGATCCCTGGCTTCAGGGGTTTCCAAAGTAGAGAATATGAACATATGAAAGTGTGATGAATGCTGGGGTAGAGGAAGGTACAGAGTGCATAGGGAGTCCCAAGGAAGCAGCAATTAATTCAGACAGGTGATGGGAGGGGAAGGGCAGAGAAAGTATTCTAGAGGATACAACTGTTGATCTGAGTCTGGAAATGTGAATAAATTTGGATAGACAAGAAGAGGGTAAAGAGACTCTGAGTAGATGTCCCAGAGTATACAGAGTCATGAAAAAGTGGGAGAAACCAAAGGTACCGCATGCAGACGGGAGACTGGGGTGCTGAGAAGTGATACTGGATGGGTAGGTGGGAGCTGGATCCTTGGTACTTTCATGAGTTTGGATTTTATCTTGGGGCATTGAATTTTTTTAGACTGAGAAATACTATTATTAGACTGTGTTTTAGAAAGGCCAGTGTTGAGAGTAGCATGCTGGGGACTAGAACTTGAAAGGAGAGGCCAGCTAAGAGGCTTTGTAGTAATGCAGGTGAAAAAGGGTGAAGACTTGAACTGAGGCAGGGACAGTGGCTTGAAAAGGAGGGGAGTGATTCTAGAGAATTAAGGAGGTAGAATTCAAAGGACTTGGTGACTAGATGTAGGGGGTGGTGAAATGAGATTTTAAGATTGTTAATAAATTTCTTATCTGGCTGACTTGGTGAATGGGGGTATCATTTACTTAAACAGGAAAGAGAGAGGAATAATTGTGTGTGTGTGTGTGTGTGTGTGTGTGTGTGTGTGTGTGTGTGTGTGTGTGTGTGTAGATAATTTAGGTTTTGGATATGCTGAGTTTAGATGCTTGGGGGTAATTTCAAAGGAGCTGTCCAGTGAGGAGGACTATAGTACCGGCATGCAGTAAGAACTCATTATGTGTCTGTTGAAGGAAAATGATATGAGTTCTGGGGCATAAGTATAAACTGTTAGTCATCACTGCACTGTATTACATTTACGATCATATAGATGGTAATTGTTCTTATGGAAGTTGATGAAGTCCCCAGCAAGAGTACATAGCCAAGAGAAACCTAAAAGTAGTCCCAGCTGGGCTCGGTGGCTCAGCCTGTAATCCCGCCTTTGGGAGGCTGAGGTGAGTGGATTGCCTGAGCCAGCGGGTTCGAGACCCGCCT